>NW_007377663.1:0-17500 GCF_000475195.1 Diaphorina citri
GAATCAGGCTATTATGCTAAAGAGCTAAAGATTGAAGGTAGCATTTGTAGCAAACTAGATAGAAGTGATAGCACGATAGCAAAATAATCAGTCCTACCAATGAAGGTATCTCTCAAACGAAATTAGGTAAATGTAAGCCTTGTATTGACTCAGCACCTAATTTTGCGGATAGATCAACAACAGGTGCCCCTAAGAAAAGATAAAATCTAGCTTGTGAATGTAAAAATATTTCCCAGCAACTAACTACCTATGTTGTGTAGTAATGTGTCTATCCCCAAACATCTGAATAGAAGATATAAAATAAATGCACTACAAGCTAGAAGGCATTTTTCCCAATTTTTTTAACTTATTTTTTTGTGTTTCAAGGTCAACCAAAATATTTTCAAGGTCATCTACTCTTTTTCAAGGTCAATGTCTCTTACCAGCGTTTGACTTGGTGGTTCCGTGAATGGCAAGCAGTTGATCTAGCGCCTGCGCACTGCACAGGGGCGTGTGCACCTCGTACGTGTTATTAAACAGACCGTAGTTCACCTCGTGCTCTCCCGTTTCCTTCTTGAAGGACACGAGGGTCTCAAATCGATGCCCCCACAGGATCTCGTTGGGCAGATAGGAGGACCGGGCCTGCGTTGTCATTCCCGTGGACTCTATCACGCCTGGAGGGAAAGAGTTAAAAAAAAGATGTTTTTAAAGAGGTTTGATAGAGGGAACTGTAACTTCTACGGTCTTATCGTCCCGAAATCGAAGAGAGAAAGAAGACAGAGAGGGGAAGTAAAAAGTTGAGGTTATTTATTTTTTGGTTACATTTGGACTGGATTCGAGTCCAGAGCGAGAATTCATAGAACCGTGGGAAAGCGAAAACATCTTCCAGCAGATAACTGTTCTGATTGGAGCAACAAGGGTATTTTCTAGCTGGGTCCACACAGTCGACCCCGTAGATCAACCGTCGCGCCGACAGAACGTCAATTTTATTGATGTTGATCGACCGTCCATAAATGGTCGATCGACGACGACGAGGTGTTATCGAGGCAGTGTACGGTTTCAGTTGACGTCGATCAACGGCGTTGACTATGTGTAGACACAGCTTCTGATAGGTAGTAGCCTAAACTAACCCATTCAAGTCTTACCCTCCAGGATGACGACAATCTCGAACCTCTCTCTCAGCATATCGGCAGCGGACAGCGTGTACAAGGGCGACATCGGGTTAATCTTGTGCACGATTGTGGTAGGCCAGATGAAGAAGATTTTGTCCTCGATCCCGTCGCCTCCCACTTTGAGTTCTTGCTGATAGAATGGCAGTAGCTCGCCTTCCAGAGTTACCTGGGGAGAAAAGGAAACCAAAAAAACTGGTTTTTGGGGGATTTTATTCACATTTTCTCTCACAAATGAGCTCTGATCTCGAAATTTGTCGCGACGACTCAAAGCGAGAAAGTTTTAGATAACACTTTAGTCGATCATTTAAGACCGGTTTTAGCGTTATCTATGTTAAGCTACGCCGAGCAAGGCCAATAAATGGATGGGTGACTTGAACCTTATATTGGGAATAAAGGGAGAACGGGCTCTAGTCTTGATTTTAAATCATTACATGAAAGTAAAATCAAAAAATCAAATCAAGAATAATAATAAACTGAATATTAAACAAATTAGGCAGGTACATAGGTACTGATTTTCTGTAATCACTACGGGCTAAAAAATTCCCGGAGGGACGGACCCTGCTTGTTTTTAGACGTCTTTGAGTGACTCATACCTACTTTGTCGGTCCATTTTTTTCCTTTCCTAATGAGGCCCCAAAATTTTTCCAGTGGTACGTAATTACCGAGGATTTTGATAAGAAATAAATTGATTTATTACTATTATTATTATTTTTTTTTTTTCTTTCTTTTTAATATTTTAAATCTTGGTTGATTTAGATTTTCAGAATACGTTTAAATGTAACATCTGGCGTCAGACGGATAAAGGACAGAACTTATGTCCCTCCAATCTAACAATAGGGCAATCAATGCCCTATTGTTCGTCAATATAGGGCAATGGCCCGGTTTCGGCAGATGCTTGGCGGTAGTAAACACAAGACAAGTACATTGTCTACGCATACCTATAATACAAAGATAATGATACCTATAATACAAAGATACAAATCCCTATTGGAAAAAAAATGCACTCAAAAAATTTCGAGAGAGAGAATAAAGTTGAAAGAAAAATTTAGAAGAAAATACAGAAGATACAAGAGATCATTGGAAGATTTCTTTTGCTCGGCAAAATTTGAAATCGAGGAACATTTAAATGTTTATTTTTACTTTGTTTACAAAAAAAAAAAAAAAATAATACAAAACGAAAAAGGGAAGAAGACAAAATTATTAGATACCTAATGACGAAAACAGTCAATACAAAACATGACCTAAGTGGATGCGTGAAAAATATCCAAAAACTGAAATATGTATTGTTTTCAGCGATTCTTCGATAGGTGATAGGAACTTTTTTTTTACCTAAGTAATTAGGTATGTAGATAGGTTAAACATATTAGGTAACATTGTTCAATTACCTACCTAAGTAGGTACAATGTGAAGACCAATTAAGTATCTGACTACTTTTGGCACATTTGACATAATTTGGCAATAAAATTGGCATGACAGTCTAAATAGATTCAGTAATAATACATCGGTATGACGTAATGCGATATCGAAACGCACGGCAGTGCGCCGGGCCAAGTTTCGGCCTCATGGCACGCAGATTTCATTACATAATATAACATAAACACGTTATATAATTAAACTCGTTACATATTATAACGTAAACTCGTCAAAACAAACCAATGAAATAGGTAACTACAAAACTTATTACCTTTATATGATCCAATGGATACACGTTCCGGTTTTGATCTTATCCGACTCGAGTTTCGTCCATCTCCGTGGACTTTTTCAAGTTTCCTTGAAAAAGTCCACGGAGATGGACGAAACTCGAGTCGGATAAGATCAAAACCGGAACGTGTATCCATTGGATCATATAAAGGTAATAAGTTTTGTAGTTACCTATTTCATTGGTTTGTTTTGACGAGTTTACGTTATAATATGTAACGAGTTTAATTATATAACGTGTTTATGTTATATTATGTAATGAAATCTGCGTGCCATGAGGCCGAAACTTGGCCCGGCGCACTGCCGTGCGTTTCGATATCGCATTACGTCATACCGATGTATTATTACTGAATCTATTTAGACTGTCATGCCAATTTTATTGCCAAATTATGTCAAATGTGCCAAAAGTAGTCAGATACATACTTAGGTCATGTTTTGTATTGACTGTTTTCGTCATTAGGTATCTAATAATTTTGTCTTCTTCCCTTTTTCGTTTTGTATTATTTTTTGTAAACAAAGTAAAAATAAACATTTAAATGTTCCTCGATTTCAAATTTTGCCGAGCAAAAGAAATCTTCCAATGATCTCTTGTATCTTCTTCTAAATTTTTCTTCCAACTCTATTCTCTCTCTCTCGAAATTTTTTAAGTGCATTTTTTGTCCAATAGGGATTTGTATCATTATCTTTGTATTATAGGTATGCGTAGACAATGTACTTGTCTTGTGTTTACTACCGCCAAGCATCTGCCGAAACCGGGCCATTGCCCTATATTGACGAACAATAGGGCATTGATTGCCCTATTGTTAGATTGGAGGGACATAAGTTCTGTCCTTTATCCGTCTGACGCCAGATGTTACATTATTCCCGCCCGGGGCGGATTTTATCCTGATGGGATAATGTTCGTTCTCGGAACGGCTGGCTTTTTCCTATCCTGTCTTCCTTCTCTCTTCGATTTCGGGACGATAAGACCATAGCAGTTACAGTTCCCTCTGTCAAACCTCTTTAAAAAAAAAATGTTACATCGAGGTTCTACTGTATTTGAAAACACTCTGTCAAAAGATGTAGGTTAAGCAAGACACTCACGCTCAGACGCGCCTGTCAGACCTGGGTCTGAGGTCTGAAGCTTTTTTCGCCACAGACATTTTACGACACGTCTGACAGACTACGGTCTGTGAAACCTGGGTCTGTCGGACAGTCTGAGCGTAAGTGGCTAGCAGAGGAGGACCCTATTTCACTAACGACTATCCCCACTCCTTAAGTTTTACAAAGAAAACGACATAGGTACATCATTTTGAGGGAATCTTTGAGCTACGCCTATCTGATTATAAATTAAAGGAACGTGTATAGTTAGAGATTAGTTGAGTAATACCTATAAAAGCTACAGAAGGAAAAATAACACAACTAAGGACAGTTTACAGAAATTATGGATGTAGGTGCAGGAACACTAAAACCATAAACGGTCGGGAAAATCACGGCTCGTTCTCACGGTCCAACTATTTGTTGAACAACTGATTGTTCAACTTTTTGCTGAACAACTCTTATTTGTTCAACTTTTTGTTGAACATGCCATGTTTGTTCAACTTTTTGTTGAACAACTCAAATTTTTGTTCAACTTTCAACAAAAAATTGAACAAAAATACCAGTTTACCTACTCCAGTTCTAGGTAGAATGACTTTGTATACTTTTTTACAGTGGACAACTTTGGCACAGAGACAAAGGAAGCCTTAAAGAACACACCGTATCAATATAAGTACATCACAGATCTGAAACAAACAAAGAAAAGACACATTTGTAAGATCTTTCGCCAAGGGCGGAAATTGAACTCGCGACCTAGAGCTAAGGTGTGGGGGCAAAGGATGGGTTAAGCTTCTACGAATCTAGAGCTTACAAGTCAGACAAGCTGCCCTCCGAGCTAGATTCGTAGAAGCTTAACCACTTAACCCATCCTTTAGGGCTGTTTAGCCCCTACACCTAAGCCTCGGAGTGGGCTTTTTGTGTTTGGAGTTAGCCCTCCCCTCCAAGATAACTAGGATGGCTACTATAACCATTCCGGCAAAAATAAAAGAAGAGATGATAAGTTTGTAATCTAATCATGAAATCATAATCTCTGAACTGTTGTCGTAATTGGGTCATGACTCTCATGATTCATGATACAGATGAAGGCGCAAGTTACTCATAATCCATGGTTTCGTGTTTCGTTTCGTTTCGTTTTTTTTTTTTTTTTTTTTTTTTTTTTTTTTTTTTTTAACCTAGACGGTGCTACCAACCAAGCTAACTAGGCTGGCAGTGATTGGGTCTACACTACTCTCCACCTACAGACTCTACGAGAATAAGTTGGCGGTGAGCAATGATTTATTTATAGCACATTGCATAATCAATTTGTTTCCAGGCGTTCATACAAATTGAGTTTCATTAAACGTACCCAGCCTCTACACTAGGTAGAGGTACCTACTGAGGTAGGTGTTTGCAATTTGCTATGTCGATGCCACCACATTGCCACATGCTATGCCCTTTGGATGACTCATTTTGTGAGTCATCAACTCATCATCATTTGAATGAATTGCCATTTGACATACTAAAGGCTCTGTTATCCATGTTACATGGGGTTATAAGCGCGATCGGCGATTGTATGTAAATGCATTGTGTCGAGAACGCTTATCAATCTGTTTGGAATTGGAATGTTAAATCGAGCAATCCCCTGAGAATGTGAAATCCCTGATGTAGAATCGTGCGGTGAAAGCACTTTGAATGCACCTAAAGTGTGTCCAAACGTAAGACGTAAGTTGATCAAAATACCAGACACGAGTGTTCGTCAAATAACGTCCAAGAATTCAATCAACGGGACACTACAGATCAATGCCCTTCAGACCCAAAAGAAGGAAAATAATAAAATAGCAATACATACACACTGAAAAAAAAAATGGTGACAGGGTGCCACAAGTTTAGGGTGGAAGAACTCTATTATTGGGTTATTTCCCCTGATTTAGGCTGTTGAAATTGCAAGACGTTAGATCGTATTAGATACATTCCCACAACGAAATTCAAAATAATTAAAAAGTACTTATTGATAGAAAATTGGTTAGATGATAGATGCAGATGACAATAAGGATGAAGTTAGTAATCGATTTAGTTAGCAAAACTAGAAGTATACATAACATGAACATGAAATACATGGGTGGATGAACTACTAAAATGAACCACGGAGATAACGAAGATAGCAGAATTATCAACTTATTCCACAAAGACGTTAAAAAATGGAATAGCATTAGACCTAAAAGGAGTACTTATTACAAAAGGTTTCGTCTCGGTAGTAGCAATGTATAAAATGTACATTCCCACAACGAAATTCAAAACAATAATTAAAATCTATTGATAGAAAATTGGTTAGGTGATAGATGCAGATGACAATAAGGATGAAGTTAGTAATCAATTTAGTTAGCAAAACTAGAAGTATACATAAAATGAACATGAAATACATGGGAGGATGAATTACTAAAATGAACCACGGAGATAACGAAGATAGCAGAATTATCAACTTATTCCACAAAGACTTTAAAAAATGGAATAGCAATAGACCTAAAAGGAGTACTTATTACAAACGGTTTCGTCTCGGTAGTAGCAATGTATAAAATAACAGGTATAGACAAGCAAAAACGTCCACTCTGATGTTAGTTCTAGATCTAAACATTAATGACAATGCCAAAGACAAAACCATACACAAACCAGAAAAATAAAGATCAACTTATGTATAAAATAACAGGTATAGACAAGCAAAAACGTCCACTCTGATGTTAGTTCTAGAATCTAAACATTAATGACAATGCCAAAGACAAAACCATACACAAACCAGAAAAATAAAGATCAACTTGCCATAGAAATACTTGAGATGGAAGAGATGGTACTTGACAAAGTTAGACAACTTAGACAGAGAGTTACAGAAAGAGTTCTTCTAGAAACAGACAGAGAAGATGAGAGATATAGACAGTGCTAAAGATAAAGAATCAGGCTATTATGCTAAAGAGCTAAAGATTGAAATTGAAGGTAGCATTTGTAGCAAACTAGATAGAAGTGATAGCAGGATAGCAAAATAATCAGATATCTCTCGAATGAAATTAGGTAAATATAAGCCTTGTATTGACCCAGCACCTAATTTTGCGGATAGATCAACAACAGGTGCCCCTAAGAAAAAAAAAATCAATAAAGATATCTCTCATATGAAATTAGGTAAATATAAGCCTTGTATTGACCCAGCACCTAATTTTGCGGATAGATCAACAACAGGTGCCCCTAAGAAAAAAAAAAGAGCACTTTGAATGCACTTAAGGTGTGTCCAAACATAGTCTACCGGTTGTCCAAACGTAAGACGTAAGTCGATCAAAATACCAGACACGAGTGTTCGTCAAATAACGTCCAAGAATTCAATCAACGGGACACCACAGATCATTGCCCTTCAGGCCCAAAAGAAGGAATAGCAATACATGCACACTGAGGAAAAAAAAAAAATGGTGACAGGGTGCCACAAGTTTAGGGTGGAAGAACTCTAGTAGTGGGTTATTTCCCCTGATTTAGGCTGTTGAAATTTAATATTATAGAGTCGAGCTTCCCGATATAGAGCTCATTATTAGAGTGCAGGAACCCAGTCACCCGATTGGGCTGCCGGCACCCTAGTTTTTTTCTCAGTGAAGAAAATGAACCCACGAACTCACCTTCTTTCGTATCAGCTGCGCGCGCACATGTGCCTCGATGATATGTGACCGCCTCATGTCCCCCACCCTGAACATCAGACACAGCTCCCCATCCCGCTGACAAATCACAGCGTTCCGGCTGAACAGAAGGGTCTGGGTTCGTTTCTTGGGTCGGGACAGTTTGGCGAAGACGATACCCACCATGAAGGCCTGGATCATGACCCCTACGATACTCTGTAGGCAGAGGATGAAGATGGCTTCCGGACACTCTTCCGTGACTTGCTTGGCGCCATAGCCTGGAGGGGAGAAAGAAATAAATTAGCCTTCTGCTTCGCCTTTTCTCGTGTTCAGTCAGAGTCAGCTTCTCAATCAGCGCTTCTGCTTTTGGGCTGATGATTGGTTTTGGCTACAAAAAATTTACGAGTGGATGCCCTTCGCATCCAACACTTGAGAAACACTCAACCTTTTGTGTATATCACAGCATTACTAAGTGCCTCCTTTGCAATCAATTTCTATGTTTCAAGAATCTTTATACACTGGTAATACCGCCACTAGTCTCCACCGGTTACCCATCCGTACACCAACCACACTTAACTTTGCTTAACCTCAGTGAGCATGGTGTATTCAACGTCCTATCGCTGCGTGCTGGCTGGAAAAGGTAACTGAAATCTCATCTAAACTGTACGAGAATTTCGCTGTTGATGGACGGTTTCGCTTTCAACAGTTGATAGCCAATTTCGCTTCTCAAGCGACCACATTTCTCTCCTATGGGATATTAACCCTAATGGAAACGCCAACATCACCCCTACCGGTGGAGCGTTCACCTTATTGGCCACCGCTCAAAATTTTGCACCTTCACGCAAAAGAAACGTTTTGCACTCCGAGTCAACGGTGAGTTTTCAATCGTAACTATCTCTGGTCGGATTAATATCGAGAGAAAATGAAGCCCAACATCCGATTAGGCACATACTACGGGATGGGCATGCAACGACACAGACCACTTGCGTGTAATGTGGCAGTTCTTTCATTGCTACGAAATAAAAAAGGCGGTGAAACACTCATCTCAAAAAAAAAAAAAAAAAAAAAAAAAAAAACCAAAAAAAAAATGGTGAGTTTTCAATCGTAATTCTTAACTATCTCTGAGACGATCGGATTAATGTCTTGAAGAAATGATTATGTAGAGTTGTAGAGAACTGTAGAGTCTGTAGCTGTATACCAATCTCTGTTGGGCAGTGGTTAGCGTGGAGGTGATCGTTCGAGTTTAAAACCTCATTCCCTAAAAACTTTAACAGTTGTACAGTGATGTAAATCCCTTGGAAAAAAGGAGAGTTGAGGTTAAATAGAGAATGGGGCTCGAAAGAGTCTAAAGGGATTAACGCGGCCTATTTGGCCACCCTCCAAATTCCAATCAATTGAAAAGGACAATAGGGGATACTGTTGAATTGAAATGACAAATTCAATCTCTTCCCAATCTTATTTGGACAGATTTTTGGTAGGAATAAGAATTCGAGTAATCTGAGTCTTCAACAAGAGAATAAACTAGTAGCATTTTTTGGCTTTTCCCGTGTACGGACGGGGTCGTCGTTTTTCGTCAGTCTCTCAGTTAGCCCTAACTAGGGAGATTGCTTTGGGCTGACATTTGGTTTTGGCTACAATTTTACGCCCTTCGCACTCAACCTTCTTTGCTATTTCTTTAGCAAGGGAAAATTCAGGCTGGTAGCATTATCATCAATTCTTCACCATCACAACCCCTACTGGCTTTTCCTGACCGATCTCAAAGAAGAAGGAACTATTGTCCAATGACATGACCGTAGAAGAGTCAAAGGGTTAATCTCAGATGACTCAAATCGCCGCATTCATGTCTGGTCCAAAGTATTCGATGAATGTGAAAGTAAATGGGATGATGTAGGGCACCATCTCTTGATTTACGAAATTCAGACGAAAATAATAATGTGAAAAAATCAATACATACCTATATTAGTTTATTTATTTGCACTCTGAGCAGCAAAGGCCATGTGTGGAGAAAAAAAATACAATGTTTTCATCAAATTGCTTCTCTTAAGAAACCAGAGCACTTAGGGGATTCTTCAATGTCCTTTAGGATGTGGAAAATGCTTTTAAAACCAATATAGTTGAAATAAGGTAAATAGGCAATAAAAAAGGTTTATAAATACCTTAAGCTTTACTTAACTCCATGCACAAAAAGCCCACTACGAGGCTTAGGTGTAGGGGCAAACAGCCCTAAAGGATGTGTTAAGCTACTAATACGAATGTACCTTAAGCTGTGTCCACGCATGGGTAGTCGACAGCCGATGGACATCAATCGATGTGGACACAGCGTTTTTCAGGCGATCTCCATCGACCATAGTAAACTTGAAAGGTACGTCCAAACATAGTCGACCGCCCCACGCCCCGCCCGTCGATCCATATAGACTCACAATAAATTTCCATCAATCGACAACCGTCGACTATGTGTGAACACAACTTATGAGGTACTAAATTAGAGCCCACCCTAACAATAAAATTACCCAACCCAAAATGTTGTTAGGACAAAGGACAAACACTAATTGTAAATTCGTATGGAACTTTACAAAGTTACTGAGTCTTCCATTAAGATGCAAACACTAATCCCCAATCCTGAAAAATCAGTGGCGTACTTCGGAAGACCCCTGCAAGGCTCCCTGTTACATACCTTGGATCGGGATAGGTCTCGCGCTGAAATTTCGGTTCAATATCCTCAACAATTTTCGGTTCCATTCCCACAGGAATAGCAGGAACAAGAGGGGGCCATTGTAGAAAGAAAACATCGATCGTGGATGATGGCTGCATATTATACAATGCTTAGGGAAAACATCAAAACAAATGTAGGTACTTATGTATGTGGATAAAGATAAAACTATTATATCCGTCACTAAAGACCGTAACTGATATATACCAAATGAGAAAATTCTGGCCAGAATTGTGAAGTTAGGAGTCAGTCTTCGTTCACCCTTTTCAAATAAATGTCTCTTTTTCTTGTTTCCCAAAAATGGAGTTTCTTCTTACTATTTAGAATGGAATTATTAGACATATCAATTGGCGACGAGGATGGGATGAGTCCGTACATGTTGATGCTGGGGCGAGATGTTAGGACCATTGGATATCCTCATGAAGCCGGCAGTTTCACTTGTCCCTGAGAATAAAAACTATAAAGTGTCAAGAAGTTTTCATGAAGGCGATAGAGTACAAGTAAGAAATTATACTCGGGAATCCAAGTGGAAGTTTGGCAATGTCAAGAGGAAGGAAGGCGCAGTTCACTACTGGATTCTATTGGATGATGGTAGACTTTGGCGAAGACATGTGGACCAGATGCGGCCCACACATTACGGTGGAATTATTAGACATATCAGTAACAGTGACGTAAAACCTTACCTGTATCAAACAAAACAAAAATACTATAAAATATTGAAATTGTACTCAAGAGGTAACAGAGAGAATGAAGAAAAGGATGTAAGTGTCATTGTAGAAAGAGGGCAGTATGAGAAAATTTTTAGTTGGTAGGTACTTAGAATTGTAGAAAGAAAACATCAATCGTGGATGATGGATGCATATTATACAATGCTTAGGGAAGACATCAAAACAAAATAATGTATTTATGTATGTGGATAAAGATAAAACTATTATACCCGTCACTAAAGACCGTAACAGTGACGTAAAACCTTACCTGTATCAAACAAAACAAAAATAGGTACTATAAAATATTGAAATTGTACTCAAGAGGTAACAGAGAGAATGAAGAAAAGGATGTAAGTGTCATTGTAGAAAGAGGGCAGTATGGATATTTGATGCAAATACAATAGGTACCTAAATACTTAGGAAAAGCATCAAAACACATCTACCTACATAATAGGTAGATAGAAATATTATAAAATGCTGACAAATTTAAACTATACTCAAGAGAAAAAGAAGAGGATGAAGAAAATGATGTGGTTGTAAATAAATTGAATTGTAAATAAATTGTAGAAAGAGAACATTATTGATGATGGATGCAGAAAGAATACATAGGTAGGTACTAAACATGGAAAAGGCATCAAGACAATGGACCTACAAATACATAGATTCGCAGACAAGGAATATTGAAAAATTGAAATATTGTACTCGGAGGGAAAACTTGAATGAAGAAGAATAAAGAAAAAGAAGAAGAATATTGCAGAAAGAGACTAAGTAGGTATGTATTAACCAAACTTGAATGTACTTCTTGAAACATGGATACTAGACTAGAAGATACCTACCTAGATATGAAAATAGGAAATAGAAAATGGAAATTGTACTCAAGGGAGAGGTAAAAGAAAGAAGATGAAGATCAGCAGCAGCAAAAACAAGAACAACAACAACAACAACAATACTTTTGTAACCATTTGTTTGGAAATGATAAGTAAACCTTGTTTAAACTTTAAACCATTATATGCGTTCTCTCTCTCTCCCTCCCTCTCTCTCTCTCTCTCCCTCTCTCTCTCTCTCTCTCTCTCTCTCGAGCACTTGCTTTCCTTATCCTATAGTAAGGAAAGTGGTGGAATTCTACTGAATGTCCTTTAAAAAGCACTTTTGTATGCCCACTTTTGCCTATTATGTAATATTAGGTAGGTAAGATATTTTAAAATAAGGAAAGTGATGATTTTACTGAATGTCCTTTGAATAGCACTTTTGTATGCCTACTTCTTCTATTACCTGTTATAATTAGGTAAGATTTTGTAAAGTGTCCAAATCTTGCACTCCCAATTAAATAACTTAATTGTTTGTTTAATTAGAAGATTAGATTTTAATCTCCTAGTTGTAGTACCTAGTACCTAGGTATAAATTAATTAAAAGTTAATTAAACCTTCTAATGTTGGCCTAAATACTTAGGAAAAGCATCAAAACACATCTACCTACATAATAGGTAGATAGAAATATTATAAAATTCAGACAAATTTAAACTATACTCAAGAGAAAAAGAAGAGGATGAAGAAAATGATGTGGTTGTAAATAAATTGAATTGTAAATAAATTGTAGAAAGAGAACATTATTGATGATGGATGCAGAAAGAATACATAGGTAGGTACTAAACATGGAAAAGGCATCAAGACAATGGACCTACAAATACATAGATTCGCAGACAAGGAATATTGAAAAATTGAAATATTGTACTCGGAGGGAAAACTTGAATGAAGAAGAATAAAGAAAAAGAAGAAGAATATTGCAGAAAGAGACTAAGTAGGTATGTATTAACCAAACTTGAATGTACTTCTTGAAACATGGATACTAGACTAGAAGATACCTACCTAGATATGAAAATAGGAAATAGAAATGGAAATTGTACTCAAGGGAGAGGTAAAAGAAAGAAGATGAAGATCAGCAGCAGCAAAAACAGCACCAACAACAACAGCAACAACAACAACAATACTTTTGTAACCATTTGTTTGGAAATGATAAGTAGACCTTGTTTAAACTTTAAACCATTATATGCGCGCTCTCTCTCTCTCTCTTTCTCTCTCTCTCACACACACACACATTCTCCCTTCCTGTCTCTCTCTCCCTCTCTCTCTCTCTCTCTCACACACACACATTCTCCCTTCCTCTCTCTCTCTCTCTCTCTCTCTCTCTCTCTCTCTCTCTCTCTCATGTATAATTCCTAATATATTGACCTTTAATTGTAATGTTCACCTACTCTAATTCATTTAGGTAATTGTCATATCTATGTGTTCCTCATAATATGTCAAAATATATGAGACCTTGGTCAGACTGTGGGGGTAATAATAATAATAATGGTGCTTATTTATACTGCTCGCATAGGACTGAAAAGTCCCTTTACTCCAGCAGTAGGCTACTACTATTATTAATTGTGGTCAAATTCTCAAATTATATTGAGGATAAAATTCCATACCTCGGCTGGGATTGAACCCACGCCCTCCTGTTTACCAGGCGAGCGCCTTGACCACTACACCACCGAGGCAGGATAGCCATAAAGACTGGAAATGGAATCTTTACCCAATTTTTTACACCCAAGTGTAGATAGAACACGAGGTTTTGGAAGGTGTTAGGCATAATTCTATTCTATTCAGTATCTCATTTGGAGGTTGTGAGAACTCAAACAACACTCTACTCATCTTCTTCATGTTCTCACTACCAATTATTCATTTTGGTAAGTATTTGGTGTACCAAAAACCATAAGGCCAGCCACTCACTATCAGGTAGAACTGACTCGTCTTCTTCATCTTCTCACTACCAATTATTCATTTTGGTAAGTATTTGGTGTACCAAAAACCATAAGGCCAGCCACTCACTATCAGGTAGAACTGACTCGTCTTCTTCATCTTCTCACTACCAATTATTCATTTTGGTAAGTATTTGGTGTACCAAAAACCATAAGGCCAGCCACTCACTATCAGGTAGAACTGACTCGTCTTCTTCATCTTCTCACTACCAATTATTCATTTTGGTAAGTATTTGGTGTACAAAAACCATAAGGCCAGCCACTCACTATCAGGTAGACCTGACTCGTCTTCTTTTTTTTCTTTTTTTTAATAGGTTTGACAGAGGGAACTGTAACTGCTATGGTCTTATCGTCCCGAAATCGAAATTTATTATGCTTATTATTAATAGTATTGTTAATATTCTTATATTTCTTTTTTTAACGGTACACGCTACACGCTTTTCGCCATGATGGTTCCACGCTGAGTGGAAAAGAACGTCGTGTGAGAGAAAAGAGTTGAAATAGACGGACCTAAAATAAAATTTAAATCGAAATAAATACACGGACTAAAATTAACAACACGGATTTAAAATAACTAATATGTACCTACACCGATTGAAAATACAATACACGGATTGAACATAATACACGGACCTATTTAAATACACAGATTTAAATACATAGGTAAAATACACAGATTTAAATACATAGGTAAAAGGAAATTTAGCTACATTCAGTTGAGTTGAGAGGCATACTACGACACAGACCACACGAGTCAAATGTAGCAGTTGTTTCGTTTCTACGAAATAAAAATGGCGGTGAAACACTTTTTTTTTTGCAACACCTTCGAGAATACGCACAGCTCTCGGAATTTCAAAAAAGGACAGCGGTGCGGATGCGATGCCAACTTTTAAAATACACGGATTGAACATAATACATAATACACGGACCTATTTTAAATACACAGATTTAAATACATAGGTAATAAAAAGGAAATTTAGCTAAATTCAGTTGAGTTTGAGAGGCATACTACGACACAGACCACACGAGTCAAATGTAGCAGTTGTTTCGTTTCTATGAAATAAAAATGGCGATGAAACACTTTTTTTTTTTTTTTGCAACACCTTCGAGAATACGCACAGCTCTCGGAATTTCAAAAAAGGACAGCGGTGCGGATGCGATGCCAACTTTTAAATTTAGGTCCATTAGAGTTTAGACATTGGACGATTTTTTTTTCTTTTTTTTTTTTTAACTCGTGACGCTGAGGAATGTAGAAACAGCGATGAAACACTTGACACACCGGCACGCACTCTTCAGACAGAAACAATTGGAGAGCCCCCCTCTGTCTATCTGTGGTCGAGTGGGCTATTTTCGCATTATGTGTGTATTTCGTTCCTACCAGCTACGGGGTGAAGGGATTGCACGATGTTTGCTCGGAATTTTGCTGATTTTCTCTCTCTTTCTCTCTCTCTCTCTCTCTCTCTCTCTCTCTCTCTCTCTCTCTCTCTCTCTCTCTCTCTCTCTCCTTTCTCTCTTTTTCTTCAGGAGTATGGATCCGGCAGAGCCCGGATTTGAAAACGGAACGCCAGCTGATCTTTCTACATATAATCATTTGAGGACATAAAAGTTTTTCCTATGGAGAGAATTGAAAATACTGAAATAAGGATATTGTGTCAAAAGCACCTCCACTAAAATGCCCAATTCCCCTGGGTGAATTCCATAACAGTGGATCTCAAATCATAAAGAATGAAATTTCATTATCCATCTAAGATAGAAGAATAATTAAGACAAATATTACCTATCCACATTTGGCATATTGACTTTTCTAGGTAGGTTGAAATGATAAACAATATAAACATATACTGTTTGTTTGTTTGTTTGTTTATGTTTGTTTGTTTATCATTTGTTTCTCTGTTTATCGTCATCACTGTTTATCATCAGTATATATGTTTATCATTTCAACCTACCTAGTCAAGATGGACCTTCACAAAGTTACAGAATCTTCAATCTATCATATTGACTTTTGGAACAGCCCGAATTTGAAAACGGAACGCCAGCTGATCTTTCTACATATAATCATTTGAGGACATGAAAGTTTTTCCTGTGGAGAGAATTGAAAATACTGAAATAAGGATATTGTGTCAAAAGCACCTCCACTAAAATGCCCAATTCCCCTGGGTAAATTCCATAACAGTGGATCTCAAATCATAAAGAATGAAATTTCATTATCCATCTAAGATAGAAGAATAATTAAGACAAAATAAATATTACCTACTTCCCGTCAGCCATTTAAATGTACATAAAACGATTATTTCTAAAAACATAAAATGTAGTTCATTCAAAGTCTTCTTATTACCTACTTCCCGTCAGCCATTTAAATGTACATAAAACGATTATTTCTAAAAACATAAAATGTAGTTCATTCAAAGTCTTCTTTTGATTTTTTTGTCCTAATAATAATAATAATAATAAAGCCTACATAAAAAGGCAATAATAACAACAATTCTAAATATCGAGAGAGAGAGAGAGAGAGAGAGAGAGAGAGAGAGAGAGAGAGAGAGAGAGAGAGAGAGAGAGAGAGAGAGAACGTTAATGTCTTTACTTAGCATAGTATTGTAGTGAGCATAAATGTTAAGCATATTTCGGTAGCGAGCATATAAGTAAATGAACAAATTAAATACGATTACCGCTGTCATTACGTTAAAATCAGTACAATACTGTCCACACAGCCATTAAGTACCTCACGGTATTACAGGGTGGCGATAAAATGAAATGGTTTGAACGAAAATCGGAAGGAATGGAACGAAACGAAAAGTAGAAAAAAAGAGCGAAAAAAAGGTTTTATTTGGAGAGCGGAAAAAGAAACAACGAACCGTAAGTCTTATCGTCCCGGAAACGGAGAAAGAAGGACAAGATAGGAGAAAGAAAGCCACTCCGAAAAATAACCTTACCTGGTTAGAGAGAAAGAATCAATAACAATTTATTGACGAGCTGCCCAGAGTCAAAGTTCT
The DNA here is from genome assembly GCF_000475195.1 of Diaphorina citri. NCBI lineage: Eukaryota > Metazoa > Arthropoda > Insecta > Hemiptera > Psyllidae > Diaphorina > Diaphorina citri. The sequence continues at coordinate 16,757 of NW_007377663.1, forward strand.
CCCCGGGAGGGAATCGAACCCGCATTTTCTTCCTTTCTTCAAAAAATAGGTAATAGATGCCTATTTTTTACCTCTATCTACTTTTTAGTTTTATTTTTTTATGTAGGTACCTATAAGTTATGAATCTATGAACATTATAGTTAGGTAGGTATAAAATAATTATTTAGGTAGGTACCTATGTATGTTTGTTTTTAGTTTTACGATTATTTTTAATACCTACTTTGTTTGTTTTCATTGTTATTTCTGGGGCAACAACAACAATAGCGATGCGTTTTCTAAATGGCCTGTGGTTATGATCATTGGGTTTTTGGTTAATCAACCCGCTCAAGGGACAAGGTTACTACAAAAAAAGACGTCCAACCGTGAAGTAATGCATGATAAATTGTGCCTAATAATAACCTTAGTGGTGTCGTGGTTAGCGAGGTGCACTCTCGATAGGGAGGTTGATGGTTCACCTTCTCTTTTTTGTCTTCTTGTTTCTTCTTCTTTTTCCTCCTCCTCTTCTTCTTCCTCCTCTTGAATTTCTTCTTTTCCTTTTTGTTCTCCTTCTTCTCCGTCGTCGTTGTTGTCTTTTTTCTTTTTCTTCTTCTTTCCTTTTCTTCTTTTTAAGTTTCTTTTTTTTTTCTCTTAGTTTTCCTCTTTTTTTTATTTATAACTTTTTCCTCGATTTATTTCTCAGAAATGCTAAATAGTTTTAGGTCCATTTGACGTCATTAATTTCTATTCTTTTAATCCAGTTTAGGC
>NW_007377663.1:22500-181837 GCF_000475195.1 Diaphorina citri
GGTTTACTCTCTCTCCGGGATTATTCCGTAACATATAGGTACATACAAGAGCATATTTTGTATACAAGAATATAGAGAATTATCATATTGAGATTTGAGTATGAATTATGTATATGGTAAGACTGTGAGATCATACTCATAATGTGTATATGTATATCTATGTAATGTATAGTGTACTTGATATTATCTACATATGTGGATAGTCTTATCATAATAAACAGGGTGTACAAGAAGTTTTATTTTCTTCTTTCAAAAATTAGTGGCTGGGGGGAAGAGCTGCTCCAGGAGAACCCTGTGCAACTTTAAAAAAAGCCGTAAAAAAGTTAAATACCTACAGAGGGAACTGTAAGGCCAGCCTCTCACTACCAAGTATAGACCTGACGAAAGGTACACCTGATCAGGTGACTTTTTCAGCCTGTCTACCTGATAGTGCGTGGCAGGCCTAAAACCGAAGGTCTTATCGTCCCGAAATCGAAGAGAGAAAGAAAAAGGGATGGGAGAAAACCAGCCGTTCCCAGAACGAATCTTTTACCTTATCTGATGTTTAGGATAAAGATCGCCCCGGGCGGAAATCGAACCCGCGACCTACCGCTAGTTAACCAGGCGGGCGATCTTAATAATAATAATAATAATAGACTCTTGAGTGGAAGGCAACCACTAGGCGAGGTTAACGCCTTAGGCGTTCTCTACCACCTAACCCTTAGAGCTCCATTATTATGTGGTCAAATTCTCAGATAAAGAAGGATAAAATCCCATACCTCGGCTAGTATCGAACCCACGCCCTCCTGATTACCAGGCGAGCGTCTTGACCACCACGCCACCGAGGCATGTGATCTTAAGCTTGGTACCTATACCTTAACTTTTTTGACCACCCTGTATATTTTATTCTAAATCTGTCGAGCTGTCCCTTTTCTCTCTCATTTCACACATGGAGAGACCAGGGGCCCTAATGTGACTAGGGAGCCATTTGGGCCTGAATTTATGAGGATACCAACCTAACTGTCAATAGTCTTTTATTTATTTAGCATTGTAATGAAAAATGGATTTTTTTTTTGTAAGCCGTAGGCCAACACACGATGAAAACTATGTGCCTACCTAGGTAGATCTGTCCCTAGTTTTTTTGAGCGCGATTGTACCATGTAGGTACCTAGGTACATAATATCTATACGTACATAATTATGTACATTTACACGTAATTATGTAGGCTGTATATTATTATGAGGAATATTATTACGAAATCAAATAATACTTCACGAGTATGTATTGGTCTTGTCTGAGGTCTGTGAATCATAAAGCGTTTAGTTTCGACGAATTATGTGTGAAATAAAATGAATAATGGGATTTGATGGGATGTGTGGGATTTCTCAATACTTATGTGGAAAATGGGATTTCCTTTTTTACCTCCTCATCCCTTCTCCTTATTCCTTTTTTCTCCTCCTCCTCTTCATCCTCATTCTTCTTCTTGTTCCTTCTTCATCTTGATATCATATCCTAGAAAAGTTAATAAACACAAGTCTTTTTCTTTTTCTTCTTCTCTTTTTTTCTTGGTCTTCTTCTTCTCCTCCTCTTCCTACTCCTTCTTTTTCTTCTTCGTTTTTCCTTTCCTCTTCATCCTTCTTTGTCTCCTGTTCTCCTCCTCTTCCTCTTATTCTTCCCCTCCTTCTTCCTCTTCTTCTCCTGCTTCTTTTTCTTTTTCCTTATCCATCTTGATATGATATCCTAGAAATGTTCGTACACAAATCAATACTAATCTCATATCTTTCACATCGAAACTTTTACTACGTGACGTCAAGTATTTCCTGCTTGAGTTCCAAAATTGAAAAGTTTCCAACGGGGAAGAAAGACATAAAAAAAAATACCTCAAATCAAATAAATTCAATTGAAAACGATCCCTACATAATATGTACCAATGTACCTTTGGATGTACACATTTTATACTTTATATCTTCAGCTCAAAACTTTCATGTCTCTGGAAATTTCTCGAATTGAAATAGAGAAGAAACTGCTTTGAGAAAGACCAACAGAAAGTAGAAAAAGAAATGTTATATCTATCTCGCCAATAGGAACTGAAAGAGTGTAAATTCAAGTAAAAGACATCATTAGAAAGAAATAGAATAACTTTAATACGAATTAGTCCCAACATTACTTGACAGAAAAACGAAAAGAAGAAGAAAAACAAGAAGAGAGAGAGAAGAGGAGAAAAGGGAAGAAGAGGGAGATAGAAAGAACTAACTGAGAGGGAGGGAAAGAGAGGTGAGAGAGAGAATAAAATAAAGGAGGGAGAGGAAGGAAGGGAATAAGGGAGAGATAGATAAAAAGAGAGATAGACAGAGAGAGAGAAGGAGAAAGAGAGTGATGTTTTTTTTTTTTTTTTTTTTTTTTTTTTTTTTTTTTTTTTTTTTAAATTTTGGGTTAGGGGGCAAAAAAAAAAATAAAAATTTTTTTTTTTTTTTTGTGAAACCTTAGGTATGAGGTACCAAAATAAATTAAAGACTTTCAACTTTCAAAATGACGTGACGATTTAAATGACAGACCGTTCTCAGAAATAGTTAACTCTAACAAGAGTTCTATGAACTTCTTGAAGCATCCAAAATGACTGTTGAAAAATTCTGAGCTTTTTTTATATAAGTTCGCTGAAAAGAAGATTGCTCTTTTTTTTGTGGAGGTTTGATAGAAGGAACTGCAGCTGCCAAGGTCTTAGCGTTTCAAAAACGAAGGGAGAAGGAAAGACAGGCTAGAAGAAAGCCAGCCGTTCCGCAAACGAATCTTAGTATAAAGTTGAACCCGGGACCTAGCGCTTACAAGGCAGCTATATAACTATTAGGCTGGCTATCCGTCCGATGCGAGAGAGAGAGAGCGAGGTTCGTTGAATTCAGTGTATGTAGAACCTAAATGATTCTCTCTTACAACAGTTATAATCTACAACATAATCCCTTTCAGGATTTGGCCCCTGAGTTTGTGACTGGGCTGACCCCACATAACAACAGGCCTGACCGTATAACCCCACATAGTAACAGGTCTGACCGTATAACCCCACATAACAACAGGCCTGACCGTATAACCCCACATAGCAACAGGCCTGGACTGTTAACCTCACATCCGTTCTGTTTGATGCCTCTATGTCTCGGACGCAGCATGTGGCATATGATGGAAGATAACTCTGAATTGACGAAAAACAACTCATCTTGTTTTTACTTTCCGTGTACTATTTCATGTTGCAGGTGGGAATTTTTCCTGTCATCGAATTGTTTGAATCACAATTAAATCATTAGTAGTAAGATTGAAGGACCTGGTAGAATGGTTACGAGTTGGGAAGGACGTTTGAGGAAATTCAGAAGCTGGCAGTAGATAGAGCATCATACCGAAGTGCAATCTTTTCGGTACATATTAGCCACCGGCGATCATGCTGTCTAAACCTTTTCGTGGGTATCACAGCATTACACATGGGATAGTATTAGGTAATAGGTAAATGGTCTGTCTGATTTTATCCGATCATCTTGAAACAAAATCTAAGTAGGTATTTACAAAAGGCCAACCATTAATCTATTGTAAATTGTAAGTAGATAAGAAATGTCGTGTGATATTCACACCAGAATTTTTTCCCCCAAGTGGGGAGTGTAGTCGGCACTATTTTTCATTTTCTTTGACTTATATGAGTCAAACCATACTCATCCGAATCATAATTTCATAAATTCTTATATAATTATTTATTTACTTATATTTTTTCACTTATTTACTTACTTTTTTCCACTAATTTCTGTGTGTTTTTACTTTCTTTTGGCATATTTTTCTCAAATGGAGCGTTGCAATGTAGCTGTGACCTCCATAATTTTCTGTTCCCAAATGGGAAATGGGTATTCCCTATTTCGCCGAATGAATATTTACTGGATGAATAATTAGATTTAACCCAAATATGCCCACTGTCTTTTTAACACTTTGGAGTTTTTTTTTTTAAGAGGTTTGACAGAGGGAACTTTAACTGCTATGGTCTTATCGTCCCGAAATCGAGGAGAGAAGGAAGACAGGATAGGAGAAAGCCAGCCGTTTCCGAGAACGAACATTATCCCATCAGGATAAAATCCGCCCCGGGCGGGAATCGAACCCGCGGCCTAGCGCTTACAAGGCAGACGCACTACCAACTAAGCTAACTAGGCTGGCGAGCAGTATTAAAGACTGAAAACAGAGTCGATTGAAGAGCACAGAAAAAGAGCATAGAGCTTTTTGCCCTCAGTTCTATGAGATTTGACGTAGTATATTCCCTCTACCTGCTCGATGCTCTATTTGAAGCAGTAGTACCTTCTACAACAGGGGTTTCCAACTTCCATGTGTATGCGGGCCACTGGTTACATTCGGAGGTACTTCACGGGCCACATATGTACATAGGGGAGCACCCCCCCCCCCCCCCCACACTTCAACACTCGGAGCTAGAAGAAAGCCAATTCGTTCCAAGAACTAGCCTTATCTGTTTAATCTAAAAGCCGCCCAGGAGGGGAATCGAACCCGCGACCTAGCGCTTCTTAAAGCAGACGACTTTTTGCCCGTTTGGATACGAAACTGAAGTGACCCCCATAATAATAAGCTAAGAAGAATAATAAACTATGCGCCAAATTAATTTCAAACTCCTACCTTATCCACATCGATAATGTAAAAGAATGAGAAGAGAAATTGAGAAAATAAAATGGAAAATCCAGAGACACTATGAGAGTAATATTTTGTATTCAACAAGCTGGGCCCGTCCCTCCGGGAATTTTTTAGCCCGTAGTTTATTCGATCGTGACTAATGAAAATCAGTACCTATGTACCTACCGAATTTGTTTAATATTCAGTTTATTATTATTCTTCATTTGATTTTTCGATTTTACTTTCATGTAATGATTTAAAATCAAGACTAGAGCCCGTTCTCCCTTTATTCCCAATATAATGTTTAAGTCACCCATTCATTTATTGACCTTTCTCGGCGTAGCCTAACACAGGAGACGCTAAAACCGGTCTTTAATTATCGACTGAAGTGTTATCTAAAACTTTCTCGCTTTGAATTCATAGGTCGTCGCGGCAAATTTCAAGATCAGAGCTCATTTGTGTGATTCCCCAATAACCAGTTTTTTTGGTTTTTCGGCTTTATGGTTTTCAGGACAAAATTTGCACCACCATTTTCGTGTTCCTGGTAAAAAGACCTTTAATTTGATATATAGGTCGACTAGGCCGTCGAAATCTGTCCAAAAGCGGTCAAAATACCACCAAGCGCAGCAACCATCTCAACCAAACGTTTTTGTGTTGCATCCTTGTCACATTTGTGAACTACATACCAAATTTCAAGTCTCTAGCTTATACAGTTCCCGAGATATTGTTAAATTACACTGAAAACCGCCAAAAAGCAGTAAAATGCCGCCAACCGTTGCACCGGTCTTAACCAAAAGTTTCGTGTCGCATCCTTGTCATATACCAAATTTCAACTCTCTAGCTCTTACCGTTCTCGAGATATTTTGTTTACAGACAGACAGACACACACACAGACACACACACGGACCAATGGCTGAAACTTTGGATTTAGGCTCTCTAGCTCTAGGGACCTCAAAACGTATTTGACACTAAAATCTGACCATCGAAAATTTGACCCGATTACATTACTTTCCTTCCTATAGGATAAGGAAAGTAAAAAGTAATCTAGGCAACCTAGTTAGCTTGGGGGGTAGCGTACCTGCCTTGTAAGCGCTATAGTTCGTAGGTTCGATCCAAGCCTTTGGCGAACTTTGTCCTAAACAGATGAGATTCGTTCTTGTAACGACTATTTGGCAGATTAAGGACTAAAACAATTATATATCTATAATAATAAATTAACTTGGTAACTAGCAAGGTAATTAACGCCAAAGGACACGGAAAGTACAAAGTAGGTATGTAGGTAGGTACCTAGGAAATAACGGTAAACAACAACTAAAGGAAAACCGCCAAGTAAAATTTTCAAACAATTTAGACAAGACTCGCTCATTTATCACCTTCTTTTCCTTCCTCTTCTTCTCCTCCTCTTCCTCCTCTCTCTTTCCTAATAATTCTCACCTTTTCCCCTTCCGTTCGCTTTCCTCTTCGTGACAGACAGACGACACCGAAGCGAATACAACAGTCCGTCCCTTATACTTTTTTATTACTATTGTAATAATAAAGGAAGGACGGACTAAAAAGTAATCTAGCCAGCCTAGTTAGCTTGGAGGGTAGCGCGCCTGCTTTGTAAGCGCTATATGTCCTGGGTTCGCTATATATTATGTCTTTTCCTTCCTCTTCTTCTCCTCCTCTTCCTCCTCTCTCTTTCCTAATAATTCTCACCTTTTCCCCTTCCGTTCGCTTTCCTCTTCCTTCTCCTTCCTTTTCCTCTTCTTCTCCATCTGATTTTGAGTCTACGTTTCCTCTCTCACTCTTCCGCTTCTTCCTTTTTCCCTTCGTTTTCCTCCTCCTTCTCTTCGTCCTCCACCTTTCTTCTTTTCTCCTCCAATCATTCTTCTCCTTCGACTTTATAACCTTCTCCTCCTCCTCCTCCTTCTTCTTCTTCTTCTTCGTCCTATCATACTTCCTCTTCTTCCTTTTCCCATCCTCCTTTTGTCTCCCTCCTCCTCTTCTTCTAATTATTATTCTTCTCCTTCGACTTTATCTTCTCCTCCTCTTTCTTCTTCTTCCTCTTCTTCTTCTTCATCCTATCTTACTTCCTCTTCTTCCTCTTCCCATCCTCCTTTTGCCTCCCTCCTCCTCTTCTTCTTATTATTCTCTTTCTCGTCTTTCCATTTTTCTGGAGAAACTTCATTTCTTTGTTTATTTAAGCCTCCCCGTCTGTTCTTGTTCTAAGACAATAGCTCATTAATTACGACAGACTGGGCAGAATATTACGAGGCTTATTGGAAAGAAAAATGAGAAGAAAATTCAGAAAAATGAGAAGACGGGGGAAGAAAAAAAAAAAAAAATCTGATTATATGGTAGGTATCCATTTGGATCAAAGTAAATGCACCAGTTTTTAAAGGTTTTCTGAAGTGGAATAACGAACGTCTAGCGTCTGTCGCGTTGGTTGGTATATTTTGGTTCGTTGATATAATAATAGGTACTAATAAAATCTGTTCTTTCCCTTTAAAGTCGGCACTGACGAACACCATTTCAGTGCTTCGAAAGGCAATGCCCATGGCCAATTCCTCGATTGCCTTTCCAACTTTATTTAGAAGAAATTAGTCGGTAGCGACTAGCCAGGTCCCAAAGAAAGACCGAAGACGCCGAAGTTAAGCACTGTTGACCGTGGTGTTTGCCTGATAAAAAGTTGTCCAAGCTTTCTTCAACTGGTTCTTTTATTCAAGGCTTTATTTATTTTATTTTTGTTGCTTTTTAGCTTGTAAACCAAAGCGGCAACGAATCAGCTTTAGTGTTTGAAATGGAGCCTCTCTAGTCTGGTGTGAACATCACACGACTTTCCTTATCCTATTGAATGATGCTTATTTGGGTGTCGTTCTGTTGTAACTTTTACAATATCTCTAACCGTTTAGTATCGCTGAAAACCGCCAAAAAACGGTCAAAAACCGCCAAAAAGCGGTTAAATAACATCGAGTTAGTAAATAAAGCCATACATTAATTGTGTTAAGTTGAGCAACTAGTTGTGTTGTGTTTTATTCGCCAAGTCTTCTTCAGCCACCCAGCATCGGTCGCCAGGTCCGGGCCAACCTTAAACAAGAGACAAACCTCAACGCCTACGACAGTATTAGGTAGTAAGGAACAGAGGGGGTATTGCGGTTGCAAGTTGCAAATATTACGTAAGGAATAAGTATTGGGACAAAAAATCTTTCACTCTTTTTTTCTAGAGGTTCCATATTTTTATGACATATAAACCAACCAAATCCACCGTAAGTAGAACATGGTGTAACACTCTTGTAACCTAAGTACCTTAGTACCGTACATGTCTGCTGCATAGGTACTATCAGACGTTAGAAAATGAAAGTTCTAGGTAGGTGAAGGTATGTATCCTGTTACCATAAGAACTCATTTTATGGCTCTGAAGAACAAACACAATTTCGCACATTGTTTACGGATCATTTGAAAACGAAAGTTATAGGTGGGTACCTACTTGCACTACTTACCTAATACAACCTAAGTTCTACTGTTACAGTATCTACCTGCACTAGCATAATGAGACTTCTAATCTTAAGCTGACTAGCCGACATCAGTAAATATAGGCCAAATAGCTGTATTCGATATAATGGATGAGTCGCAATTGGGAAGATATTTTTAATAAAAGGTCGATTCCTAGTTCCTACGTAAAAAGTTGTGAAAAATCCAAATTTGAGGTCAAAACTCCGAAAAAGTAACTTTAAAAGGTCGAAAATTCTAAAAGTTCAAAGAGTTGTGACGTCAGATTTCACGTCAAAATGCGCAGAAACGCTTGCGCACAAACAAACGAAGCAGGACATGAATGATGACGTCATCGCCTACGGGAGCGTATGCCGTGACGTCAAACTTCACGATTTACCGGTATTTTTTAAATCTTTGACGTCATCGCGTACGGGAGCGTATGCCGTAGCTTCACGATTTACCGGTATTTTTCAGATCGATTTATCTCAGTATCTAGAAGTCGTAGAAGAAAAAGAAAAATTCCGTCGGTCCTCATTTTTCCTGCTCTATGACTTTGAAACATCACCCAAGTAAGCGCTCTCTCTCTCTCTTCCTCTTCTTCTTCTTCTCATCTCTCTCCACCTTCTCTCTCTCTCATGTGGCATTCATGCACGAGGCAACAATTAGAGATCATTTTAATTACCGAAGAGAGAGAGAGAGAGAGAGAGAGAGAGAGAGAGAGAGAGAGAGAGAGAGAGAGAGAGAGAGAGATTTTATCTGAGATCTAAAGAGATCAATGTGTTGAATACAAAATTACAAAGTAAAGATTACAAAGTTATAAACTAAATATAATTTAGGGCGAAATTTCCCTATGAGAATGTGTGTGTGTCGTGTGTATTTTGGCAAATTTGTCATTCTGCGGTAAAATTGAGCTACAAAAAAAAGTGAAGAATCTTAATCTCAAATCCATGTGCTTCTCTCTTTCTCTCTCAACAGTTGCTCCATTTCTTCATAAATTAGGCACTTTAATTCAAGACATTCAACCTCTTAGTTGTCCAGAAAAAAATCCAGAAAAAATCGAGGTCTTATTGTCCCAAAATCGAAGAGAGAAAGAAGACAGGATAGGAAAAAGCCAGCCGTTCCGAGAAGGAGCCTTGTCTCTTTAGGATAAAATCCGCCCCGGTCGAGAATGGAACCCGCGACCTCGCATTTACAAGACAGACGCGCTACCAACCAAAAGCTACCTAGGCTGGCGAAAGCAACTTTACACTTTGCATATCGTAAATATTGTGACGTCACTGCGATCATTATAATGGGTATGCAAATCTTTTTCATCCCTGGACGCGCCTCTGATTTTTATGAAAATTTATGTCCCAATTATGTCAGAAGTTCAGACTTCAGTTCAGACTTGAGTTCAATATTTTTTCATCGCTGTGGAATTCTTGCGAGAAATAAAATTAATGTGTCTCTTTCTGGTGTGTGTGTGTGTGTGTGTTTTTTTTTTTACTAGAGAGGCTCCATTTCAAACACTAAAGCTGATTCGTTGCCGCTTTGGTTTACAAGCTAAAAAGCAACAAAAATAAAATAAATAAAGTCTTGAATAAAACAACCAGTTGAAGAAAGCTTGGACAACTTTTTATCAGGCACACACCACGGTCAACGGTGCTTAACTTCGGCGTCTTCGGTCTTTCTTTGGGACCTGGCTAGTCGCTACCGACTAATTTCTTCTAAATAAAGTTGGAAAGGCAATCAGGCGAAACTTTTCAAAAAGTATTCTCCCAATTGTAGCTGAACACTAAAGGGGGTCAGTTTCTCAATGATAACTACACTGGTCTTGCACACGGAAGAGCCGGGTTTAATGCCCATTTATGCCTAAGTACTCAACCTTTTTTTTACATTTAGGTAAGTTTGTACAAATCCTAAAAAGCTTCACGGGCCACATGTGGCCGCGGGCCGCTAGTTGGAAACCCCTGTTCTACAACATACCTACATTACACGATGCACGAACTGTCTCATACACAAGTACCTACCTATACAGACTGTATTGACCGTACCTATAGATCTGGCACAGGGATTTCCAACTCCCATGTGTATCGCGGGCCACATACACAGGTCAACCGGCTCGTATTCAGGATTTTCTTGAAGGGATTGATGCTCCACATTTTAGGAGTCCACCGCATAGAGCGAAAATCCACCCAATAAGCTTAGTGGCCCACAAAAATGGTCTGGCGGGCCTTATGTGTCCCGCAGCCCGCTAGTTGGAAACCGCTGAATTCTAGCATGATTACTATTTCCTATTGTTGTACGATTTTATCTCTACGTGAAGGAATGACTCGAGAATCTAGCTATCTTAAAAATACAGAGGATACACCTAGGCAAAGAAACAGAACAAAACAGATACTAGTACCTATGTATGTCATGTAAAAATAGCCTTGTATAAGGAGATTTCATAGTCACCAGAAACACACAAGGTACCTCCTAGTATTCCTGTGAGCAGTTAAGGTGCTTTAGCACTACGGCGGACAATGGCTTGTTCGCGCCGATTCCTCTTCTATCATAGAATCTGTTGATGGCTCAAAGGGGAACCGTCAGATCCCCAAGGTAAAAGGGACAGGGGCAGGGAATAAGAAGTGATTGGTTATTGGTACCATGGTACCACCACTCTCAATAATAAGGGGTTGGGGTTGGGGGTGGTAATGGGAATCTTCTTTCTCCCTGCACTGGGCTTTCTAGAATCACTACTTGACGGGATTTTGTATAAACAACAACTGCTTTTTCGAGACTTTGTGTGAATTTGAGATCTCCGGGAAATAACTACATATAGAGATCGCGGGTGAATAACTTCTATGTATTCGTTACTTTATGCAAACTACTTCCATTGATATTTTGTGTAATAATATTTTGTCCAAGAGACATCGGGTTTAGACTCTTAAGAGTCCGGGTTAATTAATAAGTACTTACTTATTTGGGATTCAAAGGAAGAACATTTATTTCAAGTTATTAATATTTGTCTCAGTAGTCAGCCACTTGGGCGTAAAACTTGTGTTTTGTAATTATATTATTACAGTCCACTTATTGGGTATTTCTTTTGTAGTGTGTTTGGTGTTAAATAAAAGAACATTCATTATTTCATATCAAATCCAGCGCCCTATTTATTTCATCATCCACCATCGCCTACAGAATCATACAGAGATGCAACATACAAACGGAGTTTTCAAAGTTGCAACTTTGCAAGTTCATTAACAACTTGCAACTTCCTTGGCAACTTGCAAATTCATTGGCAACTTGCAACTTCCTAATGAAGAGGGGAGGGGATTGTCGAAGTAACGGGGGGGGGAAGAAAAAATAATAAAGAGGAGGGGAAAGGGGGGAAAGAATGAAAAGAGGGGGAAAAAGCATAAAAATTGTCAGTTTGTCAGTCCTAGCCCTGAACTTGATAGAAGTGCATGTGAGACGTGACATCCATGTTAACAAACGGGACAAAGTTCAAATTGACAGCCGTTTCGTTTGAGGGAAAAAATCTCGTCTGAGGGAAAATACCTCAGTGTGGCACCAAGCTTCCTTGAAGAAACCCGGTAGGTGCTTGTTCAGAATTCACGTCAATGAAAAATTGCTAAAAAAAAGGGCTAGCTTTCACAATCCGAGCAATGACCAGTGCTACTATAGGGTTAGGTTAAACACAAGAAGGAGCTTTCTTTTTCATTGTCGTGGCTTTTGAATCATTACCGTTTGTGGAAACAATAGAAGTGTGATGTGAGAGCCTTTCATAACAATATTCTACCCTTTTCTATCAATACAGTAATAGCACACGCACCTAAAGCTTTGTAGGTATCTATTTACCACAGAAATTTTCTAAAACTGTTCAGCAATGTATACTGCCTACGCATTGAATGTAATGTCATCCTGCCACAAATCCTTGGAAAAAAAAATAAGCTAAACTGAAGTCGGTGTCATGTATCCTCAGCCATTAGGAGAAGGAATGTTAATGTCACCTGCAGAAATCCACATAGACACTTCACATTTCGAACACTTAACCCGTGCTTAACGATCGGCCCTGGAGCGACTACAATTCTACACACAGTCACTGATGTGTTAATACCCATCGTAAAATCTCACTTTATTGATACGATAAAAATTCTGCATTTCTTTTCACACACAATGCGCGAAATTTTAGAGTTTAAGGCCAAAATAAAATGAATTAAAAGAAGAAAAAAAAAGAGCTACAGACGTATTTTTAGCAACTGCACGCTTGCTGTCTTATTAGTTTTTATTTTATGACATGTGTAGAAAGAGGAGAAAGACACCCATATCCACCAGCTTTGTTGTGTAATTTGTAAAAAAATATGTCCCCGTATCCACATAGGTAATTATTATCTTTGCATCTACAAAGTACACACGACAGTGTAGGTACATAATAGATCAGTTGCGCTTACTTGGGTGATGTTTCAAAGTCATAGAGCAGGAAAAATGAGGACCGACGGAATTTTTCTTTTTCTTCTAAGGAAACAAGAGAAATCAAAGAGGGAGAAAATGGGAAAAAGGAGAGACAAAGAAAGGGAAAGAGAAAGGAAACAAGAGAAATCAAAGAGGGAGAAAATGGGAAAAAGGAGAGACAAAGAAAGGGAAAGAGAGAGAGAGGGAGGGAAACACACGGAAAGAGAGAAAGAGCGAGAGAAAAGACAAATCAAAATTAGGAAAAGATAGAGTGAAAAGAACAAGGGACAAAGAAAGAAAAAAGGAAACTGGGGTAGTAAGAAAAAAAAGTTCGGTTTTAGCCAAAAAAGAACAAGAACGAGAAATTCTGAAAGAAGCAACCAACAAAATGGACTAATTATTTTCCTTGCAATTTCATCAGACGTGATGTTCCAAATACAGGGCACAGGGTCAAGAATGGTCGAAGGAGGGAGAGATAGAGAAATAGGAAGAAGCAATAGTTAAAAAGAGAGAGAGAAAGAGAGAGAGAGAGACAGAGAGAGAGAGAGAAAGCGAGAAAGAAATAGGGAGAGAGAGTGTTATAGGAGAGTTAGGGGAGAGTTAGGGAGGGATAGTGGTTCAAAAAAACTTAGAGGATGATTAAGTAAGGGCAGACCAAGTTCGGTTTTTGCCAAAAAAAGGAAGAACAAGAACAAGAAATTATGAAAGAAGCAACCAACAAAATGGACTAATTATTTTCCTTGCAATTTCATCAGACGTGATGTTCCAAATACAGGGCACAGGTTCAAGAATGATCGAAGGAGGGAGAGATAGAGAAATAGGAAGAAGCAATAGTTATAAAGAGAGAGAGAGAAAAGAGAGAGAGAGACAGAGGGAGAGAGAGAAAGAAATAGAGAGAGAGAGTGAGAGAGTGTTATAGAGGAGCAGTAGTTCAAGAAAACTTAGGGGAGAGTTAGGGAGGGATAGTGGTTCAAAAAAACTTAGAGGATGATTAAGTAGGGGCAGACGGAATAGTAGTAGTTCAAGAAAACTTAGAGTTTAGAGACTTTAGAGGGTTAGGTAAGGGGTAAAGAACATAGTTAGAGGGGAGGTAAATAGGGACTTTCTAGAGAGAGAGTTGGGAGAAACATCCCAAAGTTTAGTAAAGTTTTGTTCACACATATCGTGCAAAAGAAGAAATTTCAAGACTTGAGATAGGTCAAACTTCCTGTGTAGGTGTGTATAGGAAGTTCCTACTAGGAACACAAGAACGGACTTTTCTAGAGAAATTCTCTTTCAGAAGATGCTTTTCATGGCATTTCTTTTTGACAGTCCCACAATCCATAATTTGGTTCACTTGACATACCTAATTTCAGCTGGGGTTGGAGATACGGTATTGAGCAGACTTATGGTCATCTAGGCCCTCGTCACGGATGAGTAAGTAAAATAAATAATAGTGCTTATAATAATAGTGCTTATATACTGCTCGCATAGGACTGAAAAGTCCCTTTACTCCAGCAGTAGGCTACTACTATTATTGTGGTCAAATTCTCAAATTATATTGAGGATAAAATTCCATACCTCGGCTGGGATTGAACCCACGCCCTCCTGTTTACCAGGCGAGCGCCTTAACCACTACATCACCGAGGCATGTAATGTAATGCTCGATCTTAGCGCAGAGAGTTTTCAGTTAATCCAGAGTGCAAGACATACTGGCTGTGACATACATAGGTATTATGTCTAACTGCTGAATGCAATGAAATTTCTTGGGGTTTCATCGTTTCACAGAGCTATGGGATTCCAGGAGGCAATGCCTATAAGGGGTTTCAGAGTCAGATATTAGATGAACCCGTCCGTTGTTCGGTTCTCTTACCTCATCTGAAGTAGGTAATTTTACTAATGATTTTATTGAGCATTCGCATTCAAAGGGATGAGAAAGCCAAGGCTGTAAGTGATTTCTACAAACCCCTGTCCGTTAATCAGTTCACTTGCCTCATTTGACATAATTCTATACTTGTGCATTGGGCAATATGTAGCTCAGAATGCAATTATGAAGATATAACTCATTGCAAAAAATCTGGTGTGAACATCACACGACTTTTCTTATCCTATTGAATGATGCTTATTTGGGTGTTGTTCTATTGTAACTTTTACAATATCTCTAACCGTTTAGTCAGTATCGAGGCAGTACGGAAGTGTCAGTCGACATCGATCGATGGCCGGTCGACTGTGAGTGGACACACCTTTATAGCAAAAATTTTCGGGCCTATATTTGTAGTGCCTCAGTGGTGTAGTGGTCATGGCGCTCGCCTGGTAAACAGGAGGGCGTGGGTTCAATCCGAGCCGAGGTATGGAATTTTATCCTCAATATAATTTGAGAATTTGACCACAATAATAGTAGTAGCCTACTGCTGGATTAAAGGGACTTTTCAGCCCTATGCGAGCAGTATAAATAAGCACTATTATAATTATTATTATTATATTTTTGAGATTTCGCCCGAATCCCGATTCCGAGTTACCAAGAAAAGCACACTCTTATTTCACCCCCACAGGGCTCCTCCACTGGTACGTTCTACTCTTAAACACGAGTATGGTAAGTGACCCATAACGTCGCCACTGCAGGCGGGGGAGGGGAGCAGACAAGCCAGCTGACAAAATGATTAATCCGTGCGAAATCGTTTCACGAAATCCGAAATAAATCTATTTGACTTCTGATTTCTGATGCTTAGTAAGTTAGTATACTGACCCATAGGTATTAGTTATTATAGGCACCAGGCCCGTTGCTTCTTCTTCCTCGCCTTTTCTCGTGTTCGGACGGTTTCGGCGTTTTTCATCAGCCTCTGACGAAGCCTTAGCTTAAGATGATTGCTCTGTGGCATGATATTTGATGGTTATGCTCCAAATTTTAGTCTCGCGTCTACGGTAAAGGAGAAAAATGAAGTTCGAGGGGGGGGGGGCAGGCCCCCTTGCCCTCTCCCCTAAATACGGCCTTAACTCTTAGGTACCTAATGAGCGCCGTTATGCCGTTGCGCCAAATCGGTTACTAAGCCGTGAAATCTATCAGCACCTACCTAGTTTTCTGAACAAAGTGAGTTATGGCTAAGTTTTAGTTTTAATAAATTATTATTAGCCTACGGCTGGGATAAAGGGACACTTCAGTGCTTCTGTCCCATCCAAGCAGCATACATTAATTGATTAAAGGAACTTTTTAACTGAATTAGGAATTTAGGGCACTTTTTTGGCTGCATTGGGGATAATGGGTGCTTTGAGCAACATCGGGGGGATTTAGGGCAGTTTTTTGTGCCAATTTGAAGGATATAGGGCACCTTTTTACAGATTCAGAGGATTTAGAAACATTTGAGCTGAAATGTGAATATTCTTTTTATAGATCATGTAAGGGTTACTACAGTGATGCCACGTTCGAATATTTGCACCGGAAATTTGCAATACCACAAGCGTTGCATTTGATTTCCCGTCCCTGCAACAAAAATTGCAACGTACAACCTAATCAGCGCCGTTATCCCGTTACGCCAAATCGGTTACTAAGCCGTGAAATCTATCAGCGCCTACCTAGTTTTCTGAACAAAGTGAGTTATGGCTAAGTTTTAATTTTAATTATTAGCCTACTGTTGGGATAAAAGAACACTTCAGTGCTTCTGTCCCATCCAAGCAGCATAAATTAATTGATTAAAGAAACTTTTTAACTGAATTAGGAATTTAGGGCACTTTTTTGGCTGTATTGGGGATAAAGGGTGCTTTCAGCAACATCGGGGGGGATTTAGGGCAGTTTTTTGTGCCAATTTGAAGGATATAGGGCACCTTTTTACAGATTCAGAGGATTTAGAAACATTTGAGCTAAAATGTGAATATTCTTTTTATAGATCATTTGTAAGGGTTATTACAGTGATGCCATCACGTTCGAATATTTGCACCGGAAATTTGCAATACCACAAGCGTTGCATTTGATTTCCCGTCCCTGCAACAAAAATTGCAACGTACAACTCCGGATTTGATAACAAAATAAATAAAGAACATGCACAGGAAACCAGGAGACGAGAGAGAGAGAGAGAGAGAGAGAGAAGACAAAGTCTCCAAATTAGAGGTCCGATTTATTTAACTTTATTTTTGAAAAGAAGAAGACGAACTGTTTAGAATTTTAGGATATTGTTAATATCGTGGTAATAGGTCCGATGTCGGGTATTGGCCGGATTTAGTATAAAGTCCCGAAACGAGAAGTCCGAGTTATTTTACATTCATGAAATAATGAAAAGAAGAGCTATGGCTGGCTGTATTTAGTACAGAGTCTGTACAGACGGCCAAAACTAGGAAGGTGAATTAAGCTGTTCCGGCCAAATTAGAACTTTGATGAGCCTAATCGTTTGCTAGGATTATTTTTTAGTCCAATATTGGGTGGTGGCCGAATTTCGTACAACGTTCCAAAAATTACACAGAAGTCCCACTTCTGTGTAATTTTTGGATTCTTCATTCATTGAATAGAAGAAGAACTATGGAGAATAATGTGGGTGTAATTGTGTCCAAATTTAGATGGAGTTATTATTTTGACGGACACAGGGAGACAGTCTGGGAAGTCCAAAATAAGTCCAAATTAGTCCGAAAATTAAGAGATCGTTTGGATTTATGAGGACAAAACAGTCCTGATGAGTTTGTTCCGGAAATGAATGAAAGGTGAACAAAAGAGACAAAAACCTAGTAGATTCGTAGGTAGGTAATTAACCCAACCTATAATAGGGCTGTTTGCCCCTTACACCTTACCCCGTATTATTGAATACCGCTGTGTACTACAATGTTGATGATGAGCCAGCCTAGTTAGCTTGGTTGGTATAGTGCGTCTTGTAAGCGCTAGGCCGCAGGTTCGATTCCCGCCCGGGGCGGATTTTATCCTGATGGGATAATGTTCGTTCTCGGAACGGCTGGCTTTCACTCACCAAATCATCAATGGTGGGAGTAGTATGACGTTCTCGCTTAATAGCTTTATTCGGAACTCTCATGTCAACACAGAGTCTAATAGCCTTCGGGTCGATTTCGGGACGATAAGGCCCTAGCAGTTACAGATCCCTCTGTTAAACCTCTTCAAAAAAGAAAAAAAAAATATATTTCTCCCTATACATATTAACACATTAACACACGAGCTTAGCGAACCTAACCTGCTATTAATTACGGTGAATCACGAATCACATTGCTGAGAAATCGCCTCTAGAATAGGAAGTTCTAAATCAGATTCATAATAAGTACTTAGGTAGGTATGTACTATGTAGGTAAGTAGCAATCTATACTGCAGCAACCTGTAATTTGATTATCTTGATCTGCAAGTATAGGTACTCTATGTACTCACCTACCTACACACTTTACCTATGTATGTCGCTAGGTACGTACAGCTATAGATTATGTAAATCTTTGCCCGTGAGCGTTAGATTTAAACCTAGGTTATACCTAGTAAGTACTACCTATGAGTATTCTCGATTAATCCTTGCAATTTGCAATGCAAGAATCAACTGTTAGCTAATCCAAATTAAGTCCAAGTGATTAAATTAAGAATTGAAGAATTTTATGCAAAAAGGACCCAGCCTCACTTGGCGGAAGAATGAGCTGGGAAATAATTATGTTGATATCTCCACTACTCATCAAGATACCTTCGTGTAGGATTCTGTTAAATCACCCCAATATTTTTCAATGGAAATCAAAGACTTTAGCTGCCAGAATAGTTAGTTAGCTTGGAGGTAGATCGTCTGCCTTGTGGGTAGCGGGTTCGATTCCGTTCTCTTCGCTTACGGGACGAGAAGATCTCAGCTCTCTCTATTGAACCTCAAAAAAAAAAAAAAAAAAAAAAAACGCAAATGTTTACTCAAAACTCGATTTTCGTGAGACCCTCTTGAATAGAACCTTTCAAGTCATGATAACGGTTATCATTCGTCTGTGTACTGCTTGTTGCATACCCGCCCACTATTTCTCATCCTTATCACAGTACCTATATCCGGTACACCCACTTTTTTTCTCAGACAAACTGATTTAAAGAAAAAAAAACCTTGTTGAAATTAAAACCATTACCTACAGATTACGGTGGAAGAGTCCCCCAGGAGAACCCTGCCACTCAAACCAAAGCCGTAAAAAAAAATAAAAAAAAAAACAGACTTTAAAGTCAAATCTTCAGAAAAAGAAAATACTTTCTTATTACCTTGTATAGGTTTCCTATACGTAAGGGTAATAGAAAGTAAAAATCTTCAGGAGTTGAAAAACTATGTCTCGGCCTTGGCGAGTGGCGACAAACGTTCAATATTTGCCGTCACAAATTTATATTTGTAAGACCATACAAACCGGCACCGAAAAACTAATTAGGTAACCCCCCTGTATTGTGCAAAATTCATAAATCTCAAAAAAAAAAGAAAAAAAAAAAAAACACGACGCTCTTAACACGAGTTTCGAAACTATTCAATTTTGTCGAATTCCAAAACAAACATTACGACGGACAAAAATTCTTTCAAACTTCTGAAACTTCAAACAGAAAATAATACTTCAAACAGACCTATTGATGATGTCCACGGAACTGTTTTTGTGGTCGAACCTGAAAAATTTCACCTGTAGCTAGAGGTAGGTAGGTATATTGAAAAAAAAAAAAAAAAAAAAAAAAAAAAAACTTCCCCAAATTTCAAAAATTAAACTTACTTCCCAAAATTTCAAAACTTACCATTAAACCATCTATAAATTTGTAACTAATACACCTAAATTTAATTTATTAAATCAAATTAATTGAATACCTTATTATTTATCCGGCCGGCCCCGACCAAGAAAAGTCCCACTATGCCCACAGAGTTACACGCGAATTTTCACCCCTCCAAAACATTTCAAACGATAATTTACACACTTCGGATTCACGATTCACTTTGAAAAAGTGAGCAAAAAATTAGCAAAAAATGATCAAAAAAGAAGCAAAAAATTGCACACGTTCACGTAGGCAGAACGCACACGATTTGAGAAATTATTTTAGACGTAGGATTAGTGTGAAGACTGGAAGAGTGAATGAATAACTCTGAGTTGCTTGAATTGCAGACTAGATGCTTTGTCTCTCCATGTCTCCAGAGGAACCAGAGGAAGGAGGAGGGGGAGGAGGGAGGGATAGGAAGAAAAAAAAGAAGAGAAAGAGGAGGATGTGGAAGGAGAAGAGGAGAAGGAGAAGATAGGAGGGAAGAAGAAGAAGTTATGGAGGAGGAAGAGGAGGAGAAGGAAAGGGAAGAAGAGGATGAAGATGTGGAAGAATAAGAAGACAGAAAGGAAGGAGAGAGGTGTGAGCAAAGGGGAGGGGGGAAGAGGAAGAAAAATAAGAGGAGGTGGAAGACTTTTTTTTTCAGCTCTTATGGTCAATTTTATTTTTCCCATATCATGTAAGTTGTAAGTGGCACTTTTAACTACAAGCTACTAGCCAATAGCATAGTCATTCACCCTGGTTCCGAGTTGTCTTAGATTAGTTTGAAGATATGCGTTTAAGCGTTTAAGGTAATGCGTTTAAGGTAGGTGAATAAGGATTCTATGCCATCAGGATCGTCACTCAGGTTCGGTCGAAGAAAGAGGGATGGGACGTACGAACAGGGGTTAATGTTGGGTATTAGAAGATGTGAACAACGGTAAAAACAATATTATATTTTTAATTTAAATTGACATGGCTTGTTCTTCTTCTTGCCTTTTATTTATTTGGTGGTTGGTGGGATTCTTACTTCTGTGAGCTCTTCCAGCCGACCACTTCTTCCTGGAAATTTGAACTGACCCAATGCCGCTTCCCCTTTCTTCCAGTGACAGAAACAGTAGACTATCTCCTGCCCGCCTGTTTCGACTTTATCCGAACTCTGCCGTAGATATAACCTAATTCTATCTATTCTAAATCACCAAACAAAATTATATCAATAAAGAGGTGCTCTCTCAAACTGTTAGTACAATGGAAAAACTTGTTTTGATAGTCTGAAAGAGGTACTAAATAAAGCACTACTATATTTATAGATCTGAACGCCAGTCCCCTTGTCTACGACGAAATAGACAACCTAGATCTACTCACGGAAAAGATCAACCAGTACATAGTTGACTACAACACTCAGAACTCGAACAAACCCATCGATATTGTCACCTTCCTGTATATTATACAACATATTTCCCGTCTTTGTCGGATTCTGCAACAACCTAAGGGCCATGCCATGCTCATCACTATAGGTACGTATTGGGTTGAGTGGAAGATTGCCCTCGGCAGGGTTTATTATTTAACAGTCCAATCATACTTATTTACAAGAAAATTTATAGGTACATATAATGTAAGAAATAACAAATCAGAAAACAAAGTTTGATCAGGGGTGGGGTTGATTCATTTCTTGAGATCTACTATCTACAGTAAACTTACGATGTCCTGATTGATTGTCCAGCCTTTGAACCTATCTCAAGAGCGCAATATTTTGGCCCGATGAAGGTTAGGTGGTACAAATAATATAAGATCTGTCGACAAAAAATAGTGATATCCCCCCAAAAAACATTTCGTGTAAAAGCTACTTCAATTTTGTAGGAGGCAGTGGTGCAGCGGAAGTCACCAAACTGGCGACCTTCATGAACGAGACATTTCGTGTAAAAGCTACTTCAATTTTGTAGGAGGCAGTGGTGCAGCGGAAGTCACCAAACTGGCGACCTTCATGAACGAGTACGTCCTGTTTGAGATTGAGATTCTGAAAACCTACGGACTGACGGATTGGCGTGACGATCTGTGCAGACTAATGAAGAAATCGGGGGGCAAAGACGCCAAACCGATGACATTCTTGTTTTCGGATACTCAGATTCAGAACGAGGTCTTTGTCGAACACATCAACATGCTGCTGAACACAGGTAAGGCCCCTCACTATCAGGTAGACCGGATCAGGTCCGCCTGTTAGGTCTACCTAATAGTGTGTGTGTGTGCTCATCAAGTAGACCTTACAGACGGACCTTTTCAGCCGTACCTGTTATGTCTACCTGGTAGTGAGTGGCTGGCCTAATATATTGAAGACCAAGTAGCACAAACAATAGCGATACATTCCTTCGCACCACGGGTGGTTTTTGAAAATACAAATACAAAGATTGGATGAACATGAAAAAATTTAATTATTTTTGTTTGTAATAAACTAGATGAAAGAGGGAATAAGAGGGAGTACCTCCGTGGTTTAACTTTCAGATGAATTCCCTATAATAGCCAGGTCAACCTCGGATTGAATTCAATCCTGACACAATCCACGGTGGAAAACCTGTAAGGTATCTCACGGTGGTGTAACCAACACCGTGAGATACCTTCCCCACGGACAAAGAAAGTAAGTAGGTGAGCAACAGTAACGGCCAGTCCTCTCTGACAGTAAAAATAAGATTCATTGACAGATAAGGTTTGTTCTTGGAACGGCTGCGTGTTGTGCACAGGTAGGTAATAAGTATTTTCGTTCTTAAATAGATGAGTGTTTTATCATTGTTTTTATTTTGTAGCACGGAAACGCTACAACATGGATCTAACGAAATCGTATGGTGTATGTCCTAGCATGTCCATTGTCCACCATTTGGAGGGTGCAGACTTGTGAAAACAACTCAAGTTCTGGATAAAATCCTAGCATACAGCGAGATATAATCTTGGTAGTCCAAAGGGTTATGCCTCAGATGACAAAATGAACGAATTTCTCGAACACCTAATTAACTCTTTAGGTAAGGAAAGTAGGTACCAAAGTTTTTCTATCTATGTTCTATTATTTTTAAGTGATGCTCATCAACACCTAGGTTATAAGCAGTATGCACTACAAAAGATTTTTACTTTAAAGAAAGATGACGTTCCATTTCAATCTACACATACAACCTAATTCTATCTATTCTAAATCACCAAACAAAATTATATCAATAAAGAGGTGCTCTCTTAAACTGTTGGTACAATGGAAAACTTGTTTTGATAGTCTGAAAGAGGTACTAAATAAAGCACTACTATACTTGTAGATCTGAACGCCAGTCCCCTTGTCTACGATGAAATAGACAACCTAGATCTACTCACGGAAAAGATCAACCAGTACATAGTCGACTACAACACTCAGAACTCGAACAAACCCATCGATATTGTCACCTTCCTGTATATTATACAACATATTTCCCGTCTGTGTCGGATTCTGCAACAACCTAAGGGCCATGCCATGCTCATCACTATAGGTACGTACCGGGTTGAGAGGAAGATTGCCCTCGGCAGGGTTTATTATTTAACAGTCCAATCATACTTATTTACAAGAAAATTTATAGGTACATATAATGTAAGAAATTATGTGTTCAATTTAAGGGACTTTGCTAAAGTCATCATGGGTAAGTTGTTTGTTAGTAATTGATCAATTATCACACTGGGCTTGCATACCGGAGGTCCTAGGTTTGATTCCCGACAGAGTCGAAGTTTTTACGGGTGTATACTTTGCCCAAAGAGTGGAACTTAGCCTCGTGAGGACAATTGAGTAGCTTCTTTGAATGAGCAGCTGAACATTGGTGGCATTATTTGGGTGTGGTTCTTTATTTACTGTACCTATACTCATTATTAATAATTAACCAAGTCTTTGTTTAGACCGCGAGAGGAAAAGGACTTTTCAGTCCATTGCTGTTAGTATAAACAAGGTATATTCTATTGTCTATTGATCTATTCTATTCTATCCTATTCGATTCTATTCTATTCCAATCTTTCAGTCGCACCGAGAAGGAAATCGACGATGCCCGCATGATGTACATCCCCGTGTCCAAACATTCCTCCGTTCTGTTCTTCTGCTGTGCCGAACTCTCCAACATCGACCCCATGTACCAGTATTCGCTCAACTGGTTCATCAACCTGTACGTCCAATCCATCGAAGGAAGCGAGAAGACAGATCAGCTGGATAAGAGACTGAAGATTCTGATGAATCACTTCACGTACAGCATTTATAAGAATATCTGCAGATCCCTGTTTGAGGATCACAAGCTGGTGTTCTCGTTTGTGTTGTGCACAGGTAGGTAATAAGTATTTTCGTTCTTAAATAGATGAAGTTTTATCATTGTTTTATTTTGTAGCACGAGATTGCACGCTACAACATTGATCTAACGGAAATCGTAATGGGTAATTTCCTAGCATGGTCATTGTCCATCCTACTGCACTATGCCCTCGTCCGAATCGCAGAGCAGAAGTCAAATAAGAACAAGCAATACGTTTTGAGCACAAATTTAGTTGCTGTGTGGTCAATACGAGAACACCGAGAAAGTAACTCATTGGAATCAAAATAATAGTTGAATTGATTCATTTTCTTTTTTTTTTTTTTTTGCTGATAACCGATGAACAATTGTCGTAACGCAAGCAAAGACATGGATTATGAGTTAAATCTTCATAGCTTAATCCATCACCCTGATGACTTTCCAGGAATCCGAATAGAATCAAACGAGATATCTGCACGCAAACCATGTTCAAATACTTCCTGAACGTAGCTGATACTCGACCTTGACGATGGACTCACGAAACGCATCACCCTCCTGTCCTTCGGCATCAAAACCTGTTCACCGACCATCATTCAAATCTCCAAATTGCCCTCAGCTCGGAGACTTTGAAGGCTTCGGTGAAAACGAAGAACTCCGAATGGAAGAAGTTACTACGACATTCGAAAACCCACCCCGAAAAGGAACGGAGTCAGCTACGTGCAGGACAAGTCGGACACATTTGTGTGCTGAATATTCTCAAGATTTATTCCGCCCCTGATAAAGTCATTTCAGGTACAGTTAGAACCCTAGATTATTTCCAACTCCAAAAATCCATTTGTTTTTTCTAATCTTTCAATATCTCTCATCTTATCAGAGGAAAAGATCTCAAATAAGAAAGTGATCATTTCAACTACCCCCCGGTCCCAATTAGTTTCCCCGCCCGCCCGGCAGCTGATTTTAATTTTATCCTACACCGGATGATGTTCGTCCTCGGAACAGGCTGCTTTCTCCTATCCTGTCCTTTCTTCTCTCTTCGATTTCGGGGGACGAAAAGACCTCCAGTCAGTGCAGTTCCCTACCATCAAATAATAAAAAAAGTTGACCTTGGAAAAGCTCATACTGGCATTACTGGATGATTTACGCAACCTCGTTTGCAAGTCAGGAATTCCAAGTCCTTTTCGCTTCGATTTCCGGAATTTCAGATCTAACGTTTTCCCAAGAACCCTGGGCGAGCAATACATCGTGTCCCCCTCCGTTCAGTCTAAAGCAATCCTACGACGGACAGCAACTGCCTGTAGGCCACCTGATTTTCATTCCTGTCCGCCGGGTCTGATCCGATGGACCTTCCTACTCAAGTTCAACTGGATCATGAACGCAGCGAAGCCGCTTGACTGTGTCTTTGGACAAGTAGTAGGACCTACAATATTATGAGAAAACTTTGAACTACATCTTTCTGACCCCCATGAGTTTACGGTAAAAGCCAGCAGGCCTAGCAGCGTACGATTGTTCAGATTGTCACCCATCAGGATACCGACCACGCGAGACACCCTTAACTTCAGTGACCCATCAGGAAATGTTGCATCAACGATCTATCGTCACACCGCTGGCTCCAACCTCTTCTATCCCCGACACCAAACGAATGCCCCTTGAATTGACTCGTTAAAACTCGTGTAATGTAAACCCATCTTTTTTGTTCCCTGGTTTAGGTCAAGGCGAGATTGCCAAAAATTACCTACAATATTATGAGAAAACTTTGAACTACATCTTTCTGACCCCCATGAGCTTACGGTAAAAGCCAGCAGGCCCAGCAGCATACGATAGTTCAGATGGTCACTCATCAGGATACCGACCACGCGAGACATTCCTTAACTTCAGTGACCCATCAGGAAATGTTGCATCAACGATCTATCGTCACACCGCTGGCTTCAATCTCTTCTATCCCCGACACCAAATGAATGCCCCTTGAATTGACTCGTTAAAACTCGTGTAATGTAAACCCATCTTTTTTGTTCCCTGGTTTAGGTCAAGGCGAGATTGCCAAATCGTACATAGACGAGGGCCTTAAGAAGGGACTCTGGATTGTGCTGCAGAATTGCCACGTTGCCAAGTCCTGGATGAAAGAGCTGGAGCGGATCTGCGCCGAAGTGATAGTTCCGGCGAATACTCACCAGGAGTTTCGACTTTGGCTGACCAGCTATCCGTCCACCACGTTCCCCGTGTCTGTTCTTGAGAACGGGATCAAAATGATCATAGAACCTCCCAAGGGTAAGGAAAACTTTTCGTTAGTTTTCTATGTCTGTTGTCCATACTAGGATTTCTCTCAATCCAGGGATCTTGTAAAGTTAATGACCAAATTTTCTCTTCCAATTAAAATAAATTGATCCCTAGGGCAAAGCTTGACAGATGGAGTGTGCCTCAAGGCATGTGATGTGTTCCAATCTACTTCGTACAAATACAAGACCATTTACTTCAAGTAATAAGAAGCAGTATACTAGTATTTTCAAAATCGTTTGAGATAACCAGGATTTCGTGTTTGAGCCTCTTTCAGTCTTTCCGAAACGCTCAATAAAATTTTCCATTTACATTTTAAGTTTATCAGGATAATTGTGTTTGAACCTTTGTCCACCGGAAGATCCCGTATTCTTTACCTTACGGAAGGGAATACCCTGTACCCTCCTTGATTTGTGGGAGAAAACAACAGTTTTCCCTGAAATTCTCTTTTACCCGATTCCAGGAATCAAAAACAACCTCCTCCGATCTTACACGAACGACCCGATCAATTCCGACGACTTCTACAACGACTCGAAAAACGTCGCAGCGTGGCACAAGCTCCTCTTTTCGTTGTGTTTGTTTCACGCCGTGGTCCAAGAACGTAAACAGTACGGCCCTCTAGGCTGGAACATACCGTATGAGTTCAACCTGAGTGATTTGAACATTAGTATGAAACAACTGCAGATGTTTCTCAACGATTATACGACCATACCGTTTGATGCTTTGATCTATTTGACTGGTAAGTATAATGGTTAATGGAGCTTATTTACGAGTCTTCTTCTTTTTCTTCGCCTTTTCCCGTGTACAGACGGGGTCGGCGTTTTTCGTCAGCCTCTCAATCAGCCCCAACTAGAGTGATTGCTTTGAGCTGACAATTGGTTTTGGCTACAACTTTTACGAGTGGATTACAAGTATACTTCTCAAATGAGACAAAAGAATCCGTTTACGCTGACAATAAGCAGAACTACTCAAATCATTGAGGATTTCATGCTTTGTATCAAGAAGGGACTCTGGATTGTGCTGCAGAATTGCCACGTTGCCAAATCCTGGATGAAAGAGCTGGAGCGGATCTGCGCCGAAGTGATAGTTCCGGCGAATACTCACCAGGAGTTTCGACTTTGGCTGACCAGCTATCCGTCCACCACGTTCCCCGTGTCTGTTCTTGAGAACGGGATCAAAATGATCATAGAACCTCCCAAGGGTAAGGAAAACTTTTCGTTAGTTTTCTATGTCTGTTGTCCATTCTGAGATTTCTCTCAATCCAGGGATCTTGTACAGTTAATGACCAAATTTTCTCTTCCAATTAAAATAAATTGATCCCTAGGGCAAAGCTTGACAGATGGAGTGTGCCTCAAGGCATGTGATGTGTTCCAATCTACTTCGTACAAATACAAGACCATTTACTTCAAGTAATAAGAAGCAGTATACTAGTATTTTCAAAATCGTTTGAGATAACCAGGATTTCGTGTTTGAGCCTCTTTCAGTCTTTCCGAAACGCTCAATAAAATTTTCCATTTACATTTTAAGTTTATCAGGATAATTGTGTTTGAACCTTTGTCCACCGGAAGATCCCGTATTCTTTACCTTACGGAAGGGAATACCCTGTACCCTCCTTGATTTGTGGGAGAAAACAACAGTTTTCCCTGAAATTCTCTTTTACCCGATTCCAGGAATCAAAAACAACCTCTTCCGATCTTACACGAACGACCCGATCAATTCCGACGACTTCTACAACGACTCGAAAAACGTCGCAGCGTGGCACAAGCTCCTCTTTTCGTTGTGTTTGTTTCACGCCGTGGTCCAAGAACGTAAACAGTACGGCCCTCTAGGCTGGAACATACCGTATGAGTTCAACCTGAGTGATTTGAACATTAGTATGAAACAACTGCAGATGTTTCTCAACGATTATACGACCATACCGTTTGATGCTTTGATCTATTTGACTGGTAAGTATAATGGTTAATGGAGCTTATTTACGAGTCTTCTTCTTTTTCTTCGCCTTTTCCCGTGTACAGACGGGGTCGGCGTTTTTCGTCAGCCTCTCAATCAGCCCCAAGTTTAACTTTTTCGTAAAATTCAAGTTTCCCTTAAGTTTGTACCAGCGTCCATTCCATTCCAGGTTCTCGCCATGGAGGTGTACGATCGGGTAATCAAAATCGTCGGCCCGAAGAAGGCCAAACTGGCGGAGGCCGAGGCGGACTACGCGGTTCAAATGGAGAAGCTCAACTCGAAGCGAGCGCAACTGGCCACCGTCCTCGGGAAACTGCAGGCGCTGCGCGACGAACTTGCGCAGAAGTCGAAGGACAAGAAAGAGCTCGAGGATCAGATTGAGCTGTGCAAGCAGAAGTTGGAGCGGGCGGAGAAACTGATTGGAGGGCTGGGAGGCGAGAAGACGCGATGGAGTGAAGCATCGGCGAACCTCTCCAAAGCCCTCGTCAACTGTATTGGAGACATTCTCATATGTGCAGGTAAAGTAAATTTTGATGGTGGTCCACCTTTGAATGTTAAATTTTGGACTTAAGAGGTAGACCTAAACCTTACGAGTGCAACCAATTATTCATAGTACAATAGTTTGTTTGATAATGGTAATCTCATGATAGATATAATGAGTCCTCCTTTTTGGCTTTGATTCGTCGCTTACTTTGAAACCACTTGTGTTGTTTCCAGGCATCATCACATACTTGGGCGCATTCACCGTTGACTTCCGCAACGATTTGATCGAGCAATGGAAATCGCTGAGCAGTCAAGAACAAATGCCGTTCACTCTATCCTTCTCCATGATCACCACACTGGGGGACGCCGTCAAAATCCGTTCCTGGAATATCAACGGCCTTCCGGTCGACAACTTCAGCATTGAAAACGGCATCATCCTCTTCAACAGCAACAAGTGGCCACTCCTGATCGACCCTCAAGGTCAGGCGAACAAATGGTTAAAGAACGTCGAGAAGGGGAACCTCTCCGTTGTCAAACTGACGGATGCAACTCTTCTGCGAACTCTGGAGAGAGCCATCCGCACGGGTACGGCTGTACTCTTGGAAAACATCCAGGAAACGATCGATAGCTCTCTAGAACCGGTTCTCCTTAAGAGCTACTATAAAATTCAGAACCAACTCATCATGACCTTGAACAACAAGGAGATTGAATACAACATTAAGTTTCGACTGTATATTACAACCCGGCTGAAGAATCCGCATTATATTCCGGAAATATTGACCAAGATTACGCTCATCAATTTTATGATCACACCACAAGGATTGCAGAATCAACTGCTGGGTAAGTTTGGCAGGAACATGGAAGACTTTTATTCTCAAATACTGTTGGTCACTTTTGGATTTACTCAGAATCTCGACAAGTGAGAAGCTTGTTTATCACTAAACGTATGAGTCCAGCCACTCACAATCAGGTACACCTGACACCTGATGAGCACACACACATACACACTATCAGGTAGAACTGTCGTCAAAGATTCAATCAGCTTACATATTACATTTATTACATGCTGGAAAATCTCTCCATTTGCAGGCATTGTCGTTGCCAAAGAGAAACCAGATCTAGAAACCAAGAAGAATGAACTCATCATCGAGAGCGCCAATAACAAGAAGATCCTGAAGGAAACTGAAGACAAGATCCTCGAAGTCCTCTCTTCCTCCCAGGGCAATATTCTGGAGGATGAATCTGCCGTTCAAATTTTAACCTCCAGCAAGGTTCTGTCCGCTGAGATTACTGCCAAGCAGGAGATTTCCAGGTAATTTCTAAGCAATCTCCGTAGCCAAGTGAGTATCACACTGGGCTTGCATACCGGAGGTCCTAGGTTTGATTCCCGACAGAGTCGAAGTTTTTACGGGTGTATACTTTGGCCAAAGAGTGGAACTTAGCCTCGTGAGGACAATTGAGTAGCTTCTTTGAATGAGCAGCTGAACATTGGTGGCATTATTTTCTTTATTTACTGTACCTAGATACTAATTATTAATAATTAACCAAGTCTTTGTTTAGACCGCGAGAGGAAAAGGTCTTTTCAGTCCATTGCTGTTAGTATAAACAAGGTATATTCTATTGTCTATTGATCTATTCTATTCTATCCTATCCTATTCGATTCTATTCTATTCCAATCTTTCAGTCGCACCGAGAAGGAAATCGACGATGCCCGCATGATGTACATCCCCGTGTCCAAACATTCCTCCGTTCTGTTCTTCTGCTGTGCCGAACTCTCCAACATCGACCCCATGTACCAGTATTCGCTCAACTGGTTCATCAACCTGTACGTCCAATCCATCGAAGGAAGCGAGAAGACAGATCAGCTGGATAAGAGACTGAAGATTCTGATGAATCACTTCACGTACAGCATTTATAAGAATATCTGCAGATCCCTGTTTGAGGATCACAAGCTGGTGTTCTCGTTCGTGTTGTGCACAGGTAGGTAATAAGTATTTTCGTTCTTAAATAGATGAGTGTTCTATCATTGGTTTTATTTTGTAGCACGGAAACGCAACAACATGGATCTAACGAAATCGTATGCATTGTTCTAGCATGTCCATTGTCCATCCTACACTATGCCCCTCGTCCCGCATCAGTAAAAAGACACAATACTTTTCAATTTAGTTGCTGGGTCATTTTTATTTTGTAGCACGGAAACGCTACAACATGGATCTAACGAAATCGTATGGTGTATGTCCTAGCATGTCCATTGTCCATCCTACACTATGCCCCTCGTCCCGCATCAGTAAAAAGACACAATACTTTTCAATTTAATTGCTGGGTCAATACGAGAACACCAGAAAGTAACTCATTGAAATATCAAAATTTGTAACTCATTGAAATATAATTGAAATCAAATATTGCAATTTTTTTGTCAAACCCGGAACATTCTGTAAGGCAAGCAAGAGCTGGCAAGTTCTTCATCCTTAATCCATCACCCTGTTGTTTCCAGGAATCCAAAGATCAAACGAGACCCTGGACGAAACCCTGTTCAAATACTTCCTAACGGGTAGCATCGACCTGACGATGGTGCTGGGTCAATACGAGAACACCAGAAAGTAACTCATTGAAATATCAAAATTTGTAACTCATTGAAATATCATTGAAATCAAATATTGCAATTTTTTTGTCAAACCCGGAACATTCTGTAAGGCAAACAAGAGCTGGCAAGTTCTTCATCCTTAATCCATCACCCTATTGTTTCCAGGAATCCAAAGATCAAACGAGACCCTGGACGAAACCCTGTTCAAATACTTCCTAACGGGTAGCATCGACCTGACGATGGACTCACCAAACCCATCACCCTCCTGGCTGAGCAACAAAACCTGGACCGACATCATTCAAATCTCCAAATTGCCTCAGCTCGGAGACTTGAAGGCTTCGGTGAAAACGAAGAACTCCGAATGGAAGAGTTACTACGATTCGAAAACACCCGAAAAGGAACGAGTCAGCTACGTGCAGGACAAGTCGGACATTTGTGTGCTGAATATTCTCAAGATTATTCGCCCTGATAAAGTCATTCAAGGTACAGTAGAACCTAGATTATTTCAACTCCAAAATCCATTGTTTTTTCTATCTTTCAAAGGGTATCTCATCTTATCAGAGGAAAAGATCATAGAAAGTGATCATTTCAACTACCCCCGGTCCCAATTAGTTTCCCGCCCGCCCGGAGCTGTATCTCATCTTATCAGAGGAAAAGATCATAGAAAGTGATCATTTCAACTACCCCCGGTCCCAATTAGTTTCCCGCCCGCCCGGAGCTGATTTAAATTTTATCCTACACGGATGATGTTCGTCCTCGGAACGGCTGGCTTTCTCCTATCCTGTCTTTCTTCTCTCTTCGATTTCGGGACGAAAAGACCTCCACAGTTGCAGTCCCCTCCATCAAATCTATTAAAAAAGGTTGACTTGGAAAAGCTCATACTGGATTACTGGATGATTTACGCAACTCGTTGCAGTCAGAATTCCAAGTCTTTCGCTTCGATTTCCAGGAATTCAGATCTACGTTTCCAAGAACCTGGGCGAGCAATACATCGTGTCCCCTCCGTTCAGTCTAAAGCAATCCTACGACGACAGCAACTGCTGTACGCCACTGATTTTCATTCTGTCCGCCGGGTCTGATCCGATGGACCTCCTACTCAAGTTCAACTCGGATATGAACGCTGCGAAGCCGCTGACTGTGTCTTTGGGACAAGGTAAAGTAGGACTACATAATTCTTAGACTTCCTAGTCAGGGGGTCAAAGAAGGACAAGGTACTTAAGGTAGTCATCGTGAGGGCAGTGTGGTTATCATGAACGAAATTACCTATGGACATGAACGCTGCGAAGCCGCTGACTGTGTCTTTGGGACAAGGTAAAGTAGGACTACATAATTCTTGGACTTCCTAGTCAGGGGGTCAAAGAAGGACAAGGTACTTAAGGTAGTCATCGTGAGGGCAGTGTGGTTATCATGAACGAAATTACCTAAGAATCTTCAGTCTCTTATCCAGCTGATCTGTCTTCTCGCTTCCTTCGATGGATTGGACGTACAGGTTGATGAACCAGTTGAGCGAATACTGGTACATGGGGTCGATGTTGGAGAGTTCGGCACAGCAGAAGAACAGAACGGAGGAATGTTTGGACACGGGGATGTACATCATGCGGGCATCGTCGATTTCCTTCTCGGTGCGACTGAAAGATTGGAATAGAATAGAATCGAATAGGATAGGATAGAATAGAATAGATCAATAGACAATAGAATATACCTTGTTTATACTAACAGCAATGGACTGAAAAGACCTTTTCCTCTCGCGGTCTAAACAAAGACTTGGTTAATTATTAATAATTAGTATCTAGGTACAGTAAATAAAGAACCACACCTAAATAATGTTCAGCTGCTCATTCAAAGAAGCTACTCAATTGTCATCACGAGGCTAAGTTCCACTCTTTGGCCAAAGTATACACCCGTAAAAACTTCGACTCTGTCGGGAATCAAACCTAGGACCTCCGGTATGTGTGTCCACACAGAGTCGACCGGCCGTCGATCGATGTCGACTGAACCGTCCACACTGCCTCGATAACATTGTTCTATGGTAGCAGCACGTCTGCAATTCTGCATTGTAAGATGCGGATTCGCTTCCCGCCGGGGCAGATTTTATCCTGAACGGATAGTGTTCGTTCTCGGAACGGCTGGCTTTCTCCTGTTCTGTCGTCCGTGTGTTGCAAGCTGGCAGAAAGGAATTTTTATGTCCTCAGGCACCATCTGAATTTAATATTCTCCTCTTTATTCAATCCCTACCCGTTAACAAAACACCCATGATTCCAGTAACCTTTTCTATTCTGCTCCTTCGCACACAGGTATTCAATCCTACAAGACGGCTGGCTTTCTCCTGTTCTGTCGTCCGTGTGTTGTAAGCTGGCAGAAAGGATTTTTTATGTCCTCAGGCACCATCTGAATTTAATATTCTCCTCTTTTGCAGGTATTCAATCCCTACCCGTTAACAAAACACCCATGATTCCAGTAACCTTTTCTATTCTGCTCCTTCGCACACAGGTATTCAATCCTACATTCAATCCCTACCGCTGAACAACACCCCGGAGATTTTCGGCCTCCACGAAAACGCCGACCTCACCAAGAATTTCAACGAAACCCGCCTAGTCCTCGGGAACATCCTTCTGTGCGCCCAACAGGGTTCAACCCCGGGGGCCCAACCTGGGGATGCCGAGGCTAAGAATGTACGAATCATCGATGAACTGCTGGGCAAATTCCCGGAGCAGTTTGACGAAGAAGCGGCGGGAAGGAAGTATCCTATCCTGTATAACCAGTCGATGAATACAGTGTTGAAACAGGTGAGAAGTCAAGAGCACTGCCTCTCAACCCGGAGGTACTAGGCTCGAATCCCGGTCAGGGCGGAAAATTTCTAACCAATTTTTGGCGTGATAGCGCCTGTACTAGACCATACGAAATATAAGATGGCGCCATCCGAAATCCAAGATTATAACACCTAAAGAAGTCAAAGAAATCAGTCCTAAAAGAACCCTGGCCTTCGTAAGAAGTCTAGGGCTCTTCTAGAAAAAATTTCGAGTCCCGGTCAGGGCGGAAAATTTCTAACCAATTTTTGGCGTGATAGCGCCTGTACTAGACAATACGAAGTATAAGATGGCGCCATACGAAATCCAAGATGGCGCCATCCGAAATCCAACATTATAACACCTAAAGAAGTCAAAGAAATCAGTCCTAAAAGAACCCTGGCCTTCGTAAGAAGTCTAGGGCTCTTCTAGAAAAAATAAAGGGAATGACACAAAAGATCGAACCAGGTCGCAGTGACCAAGGGCGTTTATTAAAGCCAATACCAATAACAAAGATTGCGCGCCATCGGAACGGGTAAAATACAACTAAAGTAACCCGTTGATTTTATGAAATCTGAATACGTGTGCCAATTTTATTTAATCTCTTTTCTTCAGGAACTCATTCGATACAATCGTCTCACTGTTATCATTAAGAAATCGCTCCAAGAAGTCCGCCAAGCAGTCAAGGGGTTAATTGTCATGTCTAAAGAACTAGAAGAGATCAATACGTCAATCATGTTTGCATTTTATTTGTTCTTTTTTCTTCAGGAACTCATTCGATACAATCGTCTCACCGTTATCATTAAGAAATCGCTCCAAGAAGTCCGCCAAGCAGTCAAGGGGTTGATTGTCATGTCTAAAGAACTAGAAGAGATCAATACGTCAATCATGTTTGGAAAAATACCGCAAGCTTGGGCATCCAAGTCTTACCCTTCTCTTAAACCACTGGGAAGCTACATAGTAGATCTACTGGCAAGGTAAAATAGATATTCAGGTGATGGACAAAAAGTAGAATCTGTAGACCAAAATCACAAACTCACTACTAAAATATGTACAGACTTTGGTACGTAGCTCAGTCAAAGTTAACCGCAACTTGGAACTATTCCAGGGATATAATACCATCCCCCCTATATTCTTCTCATTTTTTCTTCCTCTTCTTCACGCTTATCACGGTTGACATCGAATCTGGAGGTTGGTGTTTCGAGCCCAAATCAAGTAATAAAATTTATCCAAGTCTATTAATAGGAGTAAAATCTGTACACCAAAATCATAAACTCACTAAAATATGTACAGACTTTGGTACGTAGCTCAGTCAAAGTTAACCGCAACTTGGAACTATTACAGGGACATAATACCATCCCCCCTATATTCTTCTCATTTTTTCTACCTCTTCCTCACGCTTATCACGGTTGACATCGAATCTGGAGGTTGGTGTTTCGAGCCCAAATCAAGTAATAAAATTTATCCAAGTCTATTAATAGGGAAACGACATTTGTGACGATCAATTTAACAGGCTTGACACAGTCAAAATTCCTTTTCCCCCTCCTTTCTTTTCCAGATTGAACTTCTTCCAAGTCTGGATCGACACGGGTATCCCTCAGGTGTTCTGGCTATCCGGTTTCTACTTTACGCAGGGAGGAGATAAGAAAGGACAAGTTATAAGAATAAAGAAAAAAAAAAATAGAAGTTATAAAGAGGAGGAGACAAAAGGAATGGAAAGTTTTAAATAAAAGAGCAGAAGGAGGACGAAGATGAGGATAATGAAGCAGAAGAGAAGGAAGAGGTGAGAAGAAGAAGAAGAAGAAGAAGAAGAAGAAGAAGAAGAAGAAGAAGAAGAAGAAGAAGAAGAAGAAGAAGAAGAAGTACAAGAAGAAGAAGAAGAAGAAGAAGAAGAAGAAGAAGAAGAAGAAGAAGAAGAAGAAGAAGAAGAAGAAGAAGAAGAAGTACTCAAGAGAAGGAGGAGGAGGAGGAGAAAAAGAGCTTGTACAGAAAAACTGAGAGGGTAGACATCCTGTTCAATTCCCGACACAGGACACCACATGCAAAGGTAGGTCAGGAATTCAGGATGTCCGGCATTTGTACGTATACCGTACTCCGAAACCCAACACTCGTAATACGAGAAAAAGAAAAAGAATTGAAGTCTACGAACATAAAAATGAGAACATCACAACAAGAACAAGACTTTGTTCAGGGCAATCCTTTTGTTTCTCTATTTTCCAATTAGCATTGGAAGTAATTAGATTCCATTGTCTGCGCCAGAACATACAATCCTAAAATACCCCCCCTCTCCTTTGCTTGTTTATCCTTCTCTTACATTAGACATTGTGCTTTGTTTGTCCTTCTCACTCCTACTCCAGTTAAAGCACGAGCGAAGAGTGAAAAATCTGTGAGGTTTGCACTTTGAAACTTGACCATGATTGTTTCTTTTGTCTGTTTGTCTCAGAAAACCAGCCGTTCCGAGAACGAACATTACCTACCCGTTCAGGATGAAATTCGCCGTGGGCGGGAATCGAACCCACGCCCTAGCGCTTACAAGGCAGACGCTTTATCAACCAAGAACCAAGTTAGGCTGGCAGGTGGCAGTGTCTTTCTTGCTATGTTGGGATAATGTTCGTTCTCGGAACGGCTGGCTTTCTCCTATCCTGTCTTCCTTCTCTCTTCGATTTCGGGACGATAAGACCATAGCAGTTACAGTTCCCTCTGTCAAAGCTCTTAATAATAATAATAATAATAATAATAAAAATAATAAAAAAAAATAAAAAAAATTGCTGTTCTAGTAATCTAGTCGAAAATTAATACCTATATTTCGCCTTCAATAAAAATAGCAACAACTGTATGCAATATGCTCATATTGAAGGCGCAAGATAAGACTGTCTGCAACACTTGCTTTTCCCCCGCGAAAAATTCAAAACCGGTAGACCTAAATATTTTGGATTTTGAATGGGAT
Organism: Diaphorina citri; assembly: GCF_000475195.1. Classification (NCBI taxonomy): domain Eukaryota; kingdom Metazoa; phylum Arthropoda; class Insecta; order Hemiptera; family Psyllidae; genus Diaphorina; species Diaphorina citri. The sequence continues at coordinate 58,976 of NW_007377663.1, forward strand.
TTGGTTTGGACTTTGGAGGACTTGGGTCATTTTTGTCTAGTTTTGCGGCACTTTGGGCTCTTTTGAAGCAGGATTGGATTTCTAGAGGCGTAGAGTATAGATTTTGTTCTTTCCTCAGTGTTTTCGTCAGGTAAGAAAAATCTCAGGATAAATCTTTTTGATTATAAATCTCTATCTTGAGGTGATCCAACTTGGTAGGTAAGCTGTGATCTGCCTTAGCCTTAGCTCAAGTTAACCCTTCTGTGGTCTGTAGATCCAGGACCAAGAGGTCTATCAGTATACCACTTAAATGAATCTGGATCTTGGTCCCTAGCTTTAATGATTGGATTGTTCTTTTAGTTTTCTGTACCTACTTGCCAAAATTGAAGCAAGAAAGAGGATAGGATAGGAGAAAGCAAGCTGTTTAAAGACCAAACCTTGTCTGATTAGGTCACAAAAACCTTTGTTTTATTCCTACAGATTTTAATAAAAATGAGGTAAAATTGTCTACTCCTCAGACTAAAAATTGAGAAATCATATCTCATAGATTTCAGGTACATTGTACAGAGTAATACAGTTAAAAAATTTATTCAGTCAACAAGAGCTATTTCTAGTCATTGAGTTGGCACAGAGCAGCCACTCCTCGGTTAATCCAATGTTCTTGTGGCAGACTCGTAGGAAATACAATCCACATGACAAAGTTGGTCGAGTGACCAGTAGTTGACAGGATGCCTCGTCTCTCACCAGTTTTGTAAATTGGGCAATCATAGGATGGTATCTTTTTGAATTCATTCTGAAAATTTGGAAGGAATATTGGGTATCAAATTTTGAGCCTAGTAATCTCAGAAGGTTGTGGGTTGATTCCTGCCGGGGCATTTTTTTTTTTTTTATTATTATTATTATTTTTAGTACTTGGAAATATCTTGGACTAAAATATTTACTTGAATATTCTTCAAGCTTTCTGACAGGCTCATTTTTAAACAAAACCATTCTTATTGTATTGTCCCGCCTCTGTGGCCGAGTGGTCAAGAGCACTGACTCTCAACCCAGAGGTGGTAGGTTCAAATCCTGGCCAGGGAGGAAATTTTCTAACCAGACTTTTCCATTCTTGGATAGGCATGGATGTAAATGTAAAAGAATATGCCTTAAAGTAATGTGAAAGCAGTACCAAGGTATATTTTTTTTTTTTTTTTTTTTTTTTTTTTTTTTTTTATTGAAAAAAAGCATGTTTCCTGTCTCGCAGTACTTACCTTCATTCCTGGTTTGAACCAAATGATTGGCACTTGATCATAGAGGATATTTGGCAAGGACTCCCCTAGCTCCCGAGTTACACGATCCCATCTGGCACCCTCTAGGAACAGGCCCTGAGGATTGTGGAAAGTGTAAGAGTATGAATACCTTCATATTTGTCAGGGATAGTATTTGAGGTTTCAAGCAAATAATGAATGAGACTTGATAAAAAAAAAAAAAAAACTCCAACAAAGGAGTAGAAAAAAAAGATCTGATAAACATAAACCAATGAAAAAATAAGAAAATTTCATTTAAAAAGAGTGTTCTAACCTTTAATTAATTTTTACCTTGATAATGGTGTGTGCTTTTTAGTCCGTCCTTCCTTTATTATTACTAATAATAAAAGGTATAGTGGACGGACTATTGTATTTGCTTCGTTAATACAATGTAGGTGTTTAAGGTGCATAAATATGGTAAAAGTTACCTCACAAAAAGCACTGCAATCTTCTTCCTTGAGTTTAGCCTTACGTTTGCAAGAAACATAAAAATAATCAGACACTTTTGAGTTGATTAAGAAATCCATAAAACCCACTTTCTTAAAAATACAGGTCGATAATTATTAAAATCGATAATTATTATCGATTCCCTTTTGTCATACTCTTATCTTACCATTCCTCAAAGTTGCCAAAATACCGACTGAATTGTTTACACAGGCATTTTCGTTGTCCCTTTTGTCATACTCTTATCTTACCATTCCTCAAAGTTGCCAAAATACCGACTGAATTGTTTACACAGGTATTTTCGTTGTTGATTATTTTCCAGGTATGATTATCCAGCTTTCCAGCTCAAAAACTGAATTGTTCCAGTCATCACATTGCAGCTCAACAACTACACACCATCTCCCAGAGTCCCAGATAATAGAAGCTACATATGCTACAGTATTGATAAAGGTATGTACTTTTAAGCGTGCTAAGGCAGTAAGGATTTCTTGAATTTAATGGAATAAATTAGACAGAAAAAAAAAAGAAAAAAAAAATAGGTACAGTAAACTCCATAGCAACATGATTGATACTCTGAAAGAAAGTAGATAAACTCTGTAGCTACATGATTGCTTTGCCGAGTAAACAGGTACATACTCTGAAAAATTAAACAAAAATATATTGAGTATCACAATTGGTCCTAGAAATGGACCTAATGGGATTTAGACCATGGAAGTCACTTTCTTACCGAGCAATAAACACCGATGTCCAGTTTGGTCTTAGGTTGATCCGTTATCTCATACAGAGTGACCTCAAACTCAAGGCCCACCTGGTCTATGGGTACTTTACGACGACGCGAGTAGTTCTGCAGAATACCGGTCAGAAAGGACTGCGTAAAGTAGAAACCGGATAGCCAGAACACCTGAGGGATACCCGTGTCGATCCAGACTTGGAAGAAGTTCAATCTAGAAAAGAAAGGGGGGGGAAAGGAATTTTGACTGTGTTAAGTCTGTTAAATTGATCATCACAAATGTAGTTTCCCTATTAATAGACTTGGATAAATTTTATTACTTGATTTGGGCTCGAAACACCAACCTCCAGATTCGATGTCAACCGTGATAAGTAGGGGGAAAGGGAATTTTGACTGTGTTAAGCCTGTTAAATTGATCGTCACAAATGTAGTTTCCCTATTAATAGACTTGGATAAATTTTATTACTTGATTTGGACTCGAAACACCAACCTCCAGATTCGATGTCAACCGTGATAAGCGTGAAGAAGAGGAAGAAAAAATTAGAAGAATATAGGGGGGATGGTATTATGTCCCTGTAATAGTTCCAAGTTGCGGTTAACTTTGACTGAGCTACTTAACAAAGTCTGTACATATTTTAGTGAGTTTATGATTTTGGTGTACAGATTCTACTTTTTTGACCATCACCTGAATATCTATTTTACCTTGCCAGTAGATCTACTATGTAGCTTCCCAGTGGTTTAAGAGAAGGGTAAGACTTGGATGCCCAGGCTTGCGGTATTTTTCCAAACATGATTGACGTATTGATCTCTTCTAGTTCTTTAGACATGACAATTAACCCCTTGACTGCTTGGCGGACTTCTTGGAGCGATTTTTTAATGATAACCGTGAGACGATTGTATCGAATGAGTTCCTGAAGAAAAGAGAAGAAATAAAATTGGCACACGTATTCAGATTTCATAAAATCAGCGGGTTACTTTAGTTGTATTTTACCCGTTCCGATGGCGCGCAATCTTTGTTATTGGTATTGGCTTTAATAAACGCCCTTGGTCACTGCGACCTGGTTAGATCTTTTGTGTCATTCCCTTTATTTTTTCTAGAAGAGCCCTAGACTTTTTACGAAGGCCAGGGTTCTTTTAGGACTGATTTCGTGATTTCTTTGACTTCTTTAGGTGTTATAATCTTGGATTTTGGATGGCGCCATCTTGGATTTCGTATGGCGCCATCTTATATTTCGTATGGTCTAGTACAGGCGCTATCACGCCAAAAATTGGTTAGAAATTTTCCGCCCTGACCGGGATTCGAACCTAGTACCTCCGGATTGAGAGGCAGTGCTCTTGACTTCTCACCTGTTTCAACACTGTATTCATCGACTGGTTATACAGGATAGGATACTTCTTTCCAGCCGCTTCTTCGTCAAACTGCTCCGGGAATTTGCCCAGCAGTTCATCGATGATTCGCACATTCTTAGCCTCGGCATCCCCAGGTTGGGCCCCCGGGGTTGAACCTTGTTGGGCGCACAGAAGGATGTTCCCGAGGACTAGGCGGGTTTCGTTGAAACTCTTGGCGAGGTCGGCGTGACACTCCCTTAGTCAACGTACGAGTATTAAAGTGCACTCACCCATTTGCACAATCCTTCACACGCCAGTGACACATTCTTAATCACTTCCGGATCAAACTCTCTATTGTTGGCGAATCTACTCCGTATTACTTTCATGATGGCAGGATCAATATTATCCTTGTTATACTCCTGCAATGATTGCAGGAATTTGGAATCTCCCAAAAGTTTCAACGAAGGCTCCCACCAGTCTTCAATCATTTTGCCGGAGCCACTCGGATCTGGCTTCTTAACAGACTTAACGCCTTTCATCACACAGATCGCCTCCAGCACGAGCTTGACAGCCGAGGGAGGGTTCTTCATGGACTTGACAATTGTAATGTCCGCTGCCTTCAACGTTCCCAAGGCACTTTCAGCAGCTTTTAACGCAGGAATGGCTTCAGCCAGGTCGCTTTCACAGTCATCCTTAATAGCTTGACTGGCGGCAGCTGCTTCATTGGCTAGTGCTTCATCAGCGCCCACAATCTCCTTGGTGGCTTCTACTTGCACCGTGTCTTGTTCTATCTTCACCATGAGCTTCTCAGTCTCCACAGACGTCACTTCAAGTTGTGGCTTCAACGCTGTGAGCTCCTCCGACATTTCGCTCACTTGGCCCGCAGCAAACTCTAGCTTTGTGAGTCCCACATTGTATCTTTCTTTGAGGAGCCTGATCTCATCCATCTTGTTTCCGTACAGTTGCTTGAACGTCTTCAGCAACTCCATGTAAGCGATCGGCGTAACGTAGTACTTCCGCTTGAGCCTTTCGTAGAATTCGTCAGCGCTCTCCTCGACCGTTTTGTGGAAGGATTTGCAAAGTGACACGCAACTTTGCTTCAGCATATCGTCGATAGGCATCGTGAGGAAGCTTTTTTGGGCAACTTTCTCGAGCGCATCTTCTGGCCAGGATGTGAACCAATCGATGGTGCTACAGTTGATGAGAGATGGAAACTGGCGCAGTCGGTTACGGAATGCTTCCCCTATCGGAGAGAAGATGAGAGCAACGTGCAGGTTGAGTTGAACCCTCTCGATGAAGAAGTTGTATAGGGCGAGAGGAGTGGTGTCGATTTTCTTCTCCGTCTTCCGAGCGACTTCGGCCATTTGATCTTGAATGGCGATCTTGTCTTCGGATGGCAACAGGTTGGGTATATCACCTGAAAAGTATTTCAATAGCATTCATGTGTTCGATTGCTTTAGAGATTTTGAAACAATCAATGATCAACTTATTTATAATTTTTAAATTGGTACATATGCGAATGTCTATGCTTAAATCCCCGAATGATTCGCGAAATGTTAGTTATAGATCTTTGTATTTGTATTTTCAAAAACCACCCGTGGTGCGAAGGAATGTATCGCTATTGTTTGTGCTACTTGGTCTTCAATATATTAGGTCAGCCACTCACTATCAGGTAGACATAACAGGTACGGCTGAAAAGGTCCGTCTGTAAGGTCTACTTGATGAGCACACACACACACTATTAGGTATGCAAGAACATGGGAATGTATTAATGGATACTGGATAACTATCATGCTTTCTTTGAAAAGTCTAAAGGTAGAAACACTACCATCACGTCACGTGAGCTCATTGGGATTCCGAAATATGTGCCCAGTTCAAAATTTTCCCAGAATATTGTAGGTAATCTCATTGAGGACAGTTACGTCACGTGACGTGATAGTACAGTTTTTCTACCTCAATATTCCAAAGATCCAAAACAGAAATCCAAGCTCGCTCTCTAGGCTAGAACTTCTAATTGACCTAGTTAGCTTTACGGTAGAACGGGTTCGATCCGTACCGGGGCGAACTCTATCCTAATCGGATGAGGTTCGTTCTCGGAACTGCTGGCTTTCTCCTATAGTTTCCTCCTCTCTTGGCTTTCGGGACGATAAGGCCTTAGCAGTTATAGTTCCTTCAATCAAACCTCTTCAAAAAACTTCGATTTTGCAACGATAAGATTTCCGTCGCGTTACAGTTCCCTCTATGAAAAAAGAAAAAAAAAAAAATACATAGATTTGATTTGATTAGTAAAAGATCCCAAACTTCCCAGCCTACCTGTAGGTCCTACAAACATCATGGGCACGTCGTTTTGCAAGTACAGGTTGATGAAGAAGTTCTGCATACACGTCACATTGGTCGGTATGATGAGGTCGCTCGGTCGCAGGTTGGGTGGAAAAGTTGGCCTCTCTACCGTTTCCAGCCAGGTCATCCATTGGCCGTTCTTGCGTTTGTCGTAGAAGTAGTCAAATATGGTGTAGGCGTCCGGATAGGATTGGTGTTTGGTGAATTTGAACTTGGCCGGCCTTGGGTATTGCTGGCCTACATCGTCCTCACCTGAAAAAGAACCCAAATCAATTGAGATATTATTGCTTTCTATTCATTATTATTGTCTTTATGGTGAAGTCATAAGAGCTTTTTAATCTTTGCAATTTTTGGAGATACTCGTATTGAAGACAAATATCCTATGATTTATTGGTATTCTGTGCTTTTATTTGGCAACCAGCCAGAGGCTGGCAGATTGTTTATGTATGTTTTTTAAAAATATATAATCTCTTCTTCTTCTTTTCTGTCTCAAGTGCAATTTTTCTCAACCCCTTGGAGGTCAAGTATTAGGTATGTGGCCTATTTCTGTTTGTGAATCAAACCCTCCTTCTGCCCGATTGCCGTCCAAGGATCTTCCCTTTTAGTCTTGACTTGAGAGTATTTCTATACCTTTAACAATATACCATGGTTACTATCTCAATAGCGAAGCGCTTGCACTCCGGTGTAGGATGTCTTCGGCCAGTCTTTCTTCCGACAGTATACACAGAAAAAGCATAGGAGACATACGAAAACTAGTCTTTAAATGGATCATATCTTAGTGGTGTTCAACAATAGCCAGTCGTCTTACCTAGAATCTGAAGACAAATATCCTATGATTTATTGGTATTCTGTGCTTTTATTTGGCAACCAGCCAGAGGCTGGCAGATTGTTTATGTATGTTTTTTAAAAATATATAATCTCTTCTTCTTCTTTTCTGTCTCAAGTGCAATTTTTCTCAACCCCTTGGAGGTCAAGTATTAGGTATGTGGCCTATTTCTGTTTGTGAATCAAACCCTCCTTCTGCCCGATTGCCGTCCAAGGAACTTCCCTTTTAGTCTTGACTTGAGAGTATTTCTATACCTTTAACAATATACCATGTTTACTATCTCAATAGCGAAGCGCTTGCACTCCGGTGTAGGATGTCTTCGGCCAGTCTTTCTTCCGACAGTATACACAGGAAAAGCATAGGAGACATACGAAAACTAGTCTTTAAATGGATCATATCTTAGTGGTGTTCAACAATAGCCAGTCGTCTTACCTAGAATCAGTTTCCGATAGAACACATCAAACCGTATCTTGGCCTCATCAGTCATCGTAGCTCCCATCGCCCAAGGTACACAAAACAGAAGCGTACATAGGAGCCAAATCCGGCTCACACTGGCCAACTGTTCCGACACGATCATACACGAGAAGAGCCGAACGAAATTCTGGAACAGGTGTATGTCGGAGGTGGCGACGAAGGTCGGCAGAGTTCGGATAAAGTCGAAACAGGCGGGCAGGAGATAGTCTACTGTTTCTGTCACTGGAAGAAAGGGGAAGCGGCATTGGGTCGGTTCAAATTTCCAGGAAGAAGTGGTCGGCTGGAAGAGCTCACAGAAGTAAGAATCCTACCACCAACCACCAAATAAATAAAAGGCAAAAGGAAGAACAAGCCATGTCAATTTAAATTAAAAATGTAATATTGTTTTTTACCGTTGTTCACATCTTTTATCACCCAACATTAACCCCTGTTCGTACGTCCCATCCCTCTTCCTTCGACCGAACCTGGGTAACGATCCTGATGGCATAGAATCCTTATTCACCTACCTTAAACGCATTGCCTTAAACGCATGTCTTCAAACTAATCTAAGACCAACCAGGAACCAGGGTGAATGACTATGCTATTGGCTAGTAGCTTGTAGTTAAAAATGCCACTTACTTACATGATATGGGAAAGATAAAATTGACCATAAGAGCTGAAAAAAAAGTTTCATCTCATTTCAAACTTACCCATCTCAAATTGCTCTTCATTTAACTTCTCCTTTAGTTCATTTTGATACGATAGGAAAAACGTAGTCCAGCTAATACACTTCAGTTCGAAATAGATCATACCCACTCGGGACACGGTGGCTGGAGAAGCAAACTCCAGGTTTTCACACTCGAATATCAAATTCATTGTGTTGGACATTTTGATGATCTCTCCGTTGATCAGGCACAGCTTCTTGTTGTTCCACCAACCACCAAATAAATAAAAGGCAAGAAGAAGAAGAACAAGCCATGTCAATTTAAATTAAAAATGTAATATTGTTTTACACTTGTTCACATCTTTTAATACCCAACATTAACCCCTGTTCGTACGTCCCATCCCTTTTTCTTCGACCGAACCTGAGTGACGATCCTGATGGCATAGAATCCTTATTCACCTACCTTAAACGCATTACCTTAAACGCTTAAACGCATGTCTTCAAACTAATCTAAGACCAACTCGGAACCAGGGTGAATGACTATGCTATTGGCTAGTAGCTTGTAAAAAATGCCACTTACATGATATGGGAAAAATAAAATTGACCATAAGAGCTGAAAAAAAAGCTTCATCTCATTTCAAACTTACCCATCTCAAATTGCTCTTCATTTAACTTCTCCTTCAGTTCATTCTGATACGATAGGAAAAACGTAGTCCAGCTAATACACTTCAGTTCGAAATAGATCATACCCACTCGGGACACGGTGGCTGGAGAAGCGAACTCCAGGTTTTCACACTCGAATATCAAATTCATTGTGTTGGACATTTTGATGATCTCTCCGTTGATCAGGCACAGCTTCTTGTTGTCATCGAGCACTTTGAGGATAGAATTACAAACATCGAATAGATTGAAATGGAACGTCATCTTTCTTTAAAGTAAAAATCTTTTGTAGTGCATACTGCTTATAACCTAGGTGTTGATGAGCATCACTCAAAAATAATAGAACATAGATAGAAAAACTTTGGTACCTACTTTCTTTACCTAAAGAGTTAATTAGGTGTTCGAGAAATTCGTTCATTTTGTCATCTGAGGCATACATAACCCTTTGGACTACCAAGATTATAAATCTCGCTTTATGCTAGGATTTTATCCAGAACTTGAGTTGTTTTCACAAGTCTGCACCCTCCAAATGGTCTTGTGTTGCCCTCTGAATAGTTAATCACTTCAGTGAAAAAGAACTTAGTTCGCTCAGTACTTCGCGCAGTAATGTATGAAAAGGTACCCTTTTTCAGGGACTTGAAATTACCTTCAATTCGGAGAAACCTCCGAAAATCAGTTTCGAAAGTCATACCTGTGTTCATATTCTCGATCCACACGGCATCTATGGGGCCGTCGAACATGATCCACTTCCTATCGGGCGTCGTGCTGACCGCCATCTCCCGGAACGTCTTAGCCAAAATGCCGTCTCTCCATTCGTGGGACGCCGAGTCGAATTCACCGTACAACTGGCCCATGGTGATCGATTTCGGGTTGATGATTTTGTACCCCGTTTTGAACTCTTTCATTGTGGCGGACTTTTTGGCGGCTATGTCGGTGAGAGAGTCGGCCAGGGTTTGGTAGGCAGTGGTCTTGCCGCCAAACGATTCGCCGACCACCATCAGACCGTGACGGACTGGGGAAGGTGGAAAACGATTGTAACGAAAAACAATGATTTTTTGGAAAGCTCTTGAAATTATACACTGCAAATTGACACTACTAAATTTTTATAACGCTACTGGGACCCAGAAATCATGGAATATTTACCCAATTTACCCGAAATAGAATATTAAGCCACACTCAAATTTTACCCTACCAAATCCGATCCTAGTCTTATTCACACGAATAGCCCACCTAGAGGCTTAGTTGTTGGGACCAAACACCAAGGATTGTAACGAAAAACAATGATTTGTTGGAAAGCTCTTGAAATTATACACTGCAAATTGACACTACTAAATTTTTATAACGATACTGGGACCCAAAACTCAGAAAACATAGAATATTTACCCAATTTACCCGAAATAGAATATTAAGCCAAACTCAAATTTTACCCTACCAAATCCGATCCTACAGAAAACATAGAATATTTACCCAATTTACCCGAAATAGAATATTAAGCCAAACTCAAATTTTACCCTACCAAATCCGATCCTACAGATACCTCAATACCCTTTACCATCCAACAAAGTTCAATACCTCCAACAAATTTAGAGTTGCTACGAGTCCTGAAATCAATTAGCCTTGGCAAGTTACCTTCGAATATTTTCTTCAAATGCGGCTGCACTCGGAGCGGATCCTTCGTTTCCGACAGGATCTCCAACAGTTCGTCATTCGACAGGAAGAAGAATCGCGGAAAGAAGAGCCTCTCACAAATTTAGAGTTGCTACGAGTCCTGAAATCAGCGCCATGGAAGCTGAAATCAATTAGCCTTGGCAAGTTACCTTCGAATATTTTCTTCAAATGCGGTTGCACTCGGAGCGGATCCTTCGTTTCCGACAGGATCTCCAACAGTTCGTCATTCGACAGGAAGAAGAATCGCGGAAAGAAGAGCCTCTTCTTCTCCAGATAATCGTTGAGGCCCTTCTGTATCAGCTCGAGCATTAGGTTGCACTTGTTGAAGTTCTTCAGCATGTCTTCCATTTCCGTGGCTTGGAGGATGTGTGGATCTTTGTTGACGAAGAGCATGATGGTCTTCCAGATTTGGTCGACGGTTTTGAAGTTGCGTGACTCCTCGGGCATCTGACGCATGATGTCTTCGGAGCTGAAGATTGGCTCGAGGTACATCCATGTGCCTTGGACCTGAAAGCAGAAAGGAGAATGTTTTGATATAATTTAAACCCGTTAGCTTAACTCCATACACAAAAAGCCCACTCTGAGGCTTAGGTGTTGGGACAATTTGCCCCAAGGGATAATTTAAGCTTATACAAATCTACAAATTTAAACCCGAGGGCATCTTACTTACTGACTTCCCCGGTTTTGTAGATGACCAAGGTCTTAACATTCAAAGTATAATCCCCTCCTATGATCTTACGTAATCTGCACCTGGTTACATCGTGCATGGTACTCTCATGGTACTTCCTTGTTTTCCCTGCTCTCTGTTTCAATATTGGAGACTTGATCCTTCATAGTAATCAATTTTATCCCAAGACTGGACACGTAGCTGTGAGAAATACCGCAAGTCCGCAACCTCAGCCTGAAATCTACCCTTAAATCAAATTGTCCTTAAGAAGTTCATCTCTAAAGCTGAAGACATCGGTTAAGTCGTCGACTCTGTGTGGGCACAGCTTTGATGATCGATCAACGGCCGTCGACTCTGTGGACACAGACTGCTTTACCAACCTGTAGCCAAATGTCCAATATATCCTGCATGTTGATGAGTTTAAAATGTAGTCCAGCTAATACACTTCAGTTCGAAATAGATCATACCCACTCGGGACACGGTGGCTGGAGAAGCGAACTCCAGGTTTTCACACTCGAATATCAAATTCATTGTGTTGGACATTTTGATGATCTCTCCGTTGATCAGGCACAGCTTCTTGTTGTCATCGAGCACTTTGAGGATAGAATTACAAACATCGAATAGATTGAAATGGAACGTCATCTTTCTTTAAAGTAAAAATCTTTTGTAGTGCATACTGCTTATAACCTAGGTGTTGATGAGCATCACTCAAAAATAATAGAACATAGATAGAAAAACTTTGGTACCTACTTTCTTTACCTAAAGAGTTAATTAGGTGTTCGAGAAATTCGTTCATTTTGTCATCTGAGGCATACATAACCCTTTGGACTACCAAGATTATAAATCTCGCTTTATGCTAGGATTTTATCCAGAACTTGAGTTGTTTTCACAAGTCTGCACCCTCCAAATGGTCTTGTGTTGCCCTCTGAATAGTTAATCACTTCAGTGAAAAAGAACTTAGTTCGCTCAGTACTTCGCGCAGTAATGTATGAAAAGGTACCCTTTTTCAGGGACTTGAAATTACCTTCAATTCGGAGAAACCTCCGAAAATCAGTTTCGAAAGTCATACCTGTGTTCATATTCTCGATCCACACGGCATCTATGGGGCCGTCGAACATGATCCACTTCCTATCGGGCGTCGTGCTGACCGCCATCTCCCGGAACGTCTTAGCCAAAATGCCGTCTCTCCATTCGTGGGACGCCGAGTCGAATTCACCGTACAACTGGCCCATGGTGATCGATTTCGGGTTGATGATTTTGTACCCCGTTTTGAACTCTTTCATTGTGGCGGACTTTTTGGCGGCTATGTCGGTGAGAGAGTCGGCCAGGGTTTGGTAGGCAGTGGTCTTGCCGCCAAACGATTCGCCGACCACCATCAGACCGTGACGGACTGGGGAAGGTGGAAAAGGATTGTAACGAAAAACAATGATTTGTTGGAAAGCTCTTGAAATTATACACTGCAAATTGACACTACTAAATTTTTATAACGCTACTGGGACCCAGAAATCATGGAATATTTACCCAATTTACCCGAAATAGAATATTAAGCCAAACTCAAATTTTACCCTACCAAATCCGATCCTACAGAAAACATAGAATATTTACCCAATTTACCCGAAATAGAATATTAAGCCAAACTCAAATTTTACCCTACCAAATCCGATCCTACAGAAAACATAGAATATTTACCCAATTTACCCGAAATAGAATATTAAGCCAAACTCAAATTTTACCCTACCAAATCCGATCCTACAGAAAACATAGAATATTTACCCAATTTACCCGAAATAGAATATTAAGCCAAACTCAAATTTTACCCTACCAAATCCGATCCTAGTCTTATTCACACGAATAGCCCACCTAGAGGCTTAGTTGTTGGGACCAAACACCAAAGATCGGTTCCATAGGTGTGCTAAGGTTCACGAATCTACGGTCCTAAAGAGAAAGTTGTTTTCTGTTGTAACAGCTTTCCTAAAACTCGAAAAAGAAACACTGGTAACAGCTTTCCAACTCGAAAAAAAAAATGCTTTCTTCTTTGAATACGAACCTAGAATCATCTCATAGACCTGAATAATCTTCTCAATATACCAATCCGTGGCCTGAGCATTGCGTTTGGCGAGGTTGATTTTGATTTGCTCTATCAGTTCATCTCGATCCGTGGGAGGTAGTTCGATACCTGTAAAAGTCATTGGTGAGCTTTATTTAGAATTTCAGTAGAATTTTATGAAAGTTGTCTTTCTCTTTATGTAGGATTTGGCTAATCTCAAGTTTAAGCAATTTCATGTTAGTTTACGGCTAAAGAAGTGGCCGTGGCCACGTACTGGAGACATAAGATCTGACAATATGGTGATCCGGACACGGAAAGTAACTAAGTACGGCTAATTTGATAGTGTTTACGTGAGTGCAAGCTCAGTACTGGTTTACCGGCATTCTTGTGAAACGCCAAACGATTGTGTCTTGCTGCGGTTGAGACTGAGGACACTCCGCGGTCGAAGTGAGGTCCTCAGCTGTCGATTCACCCGTACATTCCATTTACTTACCATTGACTCCAGGGAAGCGTAACTCCATACACAAAAAGTCCACTTTGAGGCTTAGAGGCAACTGCCCCAAAGGATTGGTTAAGCTTCTACGAATTTACAAGAAAACGTTAACAATTTGAAAATGTAACCAAAATAGTCGAGCTTCTTGCTGGAATGCGGATTGACGGATTTTTTAGTCGCATTCGAATCTACTTACCAGGGAACAGATCCTTATAAATCCCAATAAACAGGGGCAAATCCTGGACGAGAAACTTGGGCATATTTACATCGATGATCGCTCGCAGGACGATCACAAATTCGTCTTTCTCCGGATACTTGATCTTGAGGGATCCTGCTGCATTGAGAACACTCTTGACTGCCCGCATACCGTAATCGTAGTGACTCTGGGACGAGAGCTGTTCTGAGCATAACTTGTATGTGTAGACGATCTTTTCCGCCAGGATCTTGGCGTTCTGGAAGCCCATCGAGTACAGCGAGATTTCCCCTGGAAAAAATCGGTTGGAAAACAGTGGAATGACCAGTGGAAGCATTACCAGAGAAAAAAAAATAATAAATGTACCTAGATTTGACTGAATTAGTAAAAGAGGCTCTAAGTCATGCTGTGATAAAATCAGAATTAATCATGACACAAGTTTTCTAGTAGCAGGGAGTTGCGCGACTAGATAGCATCCAATATAAGATTTCTGTATCATTTTCTTTTCAATTAATAGACGGCGCGGTGTTACGTGACTCCTTGCTACTTTAAGTCGCGCGACTACACTCCCAATGTACGAGAGACCTTAATATCTTGTGATGCTCACCTATCATGGCGTAATCCGGTACCATCATCGCCACACTCCGGAAGAGGACTTTCAAATTATCCGGCAGCTCGGTCCGGCCTGCATAACCCGGATTCATCGTGATAAATATCATACTGGTCGGATTCAAGCTGATCTCGGTGCCTTCGAACATGAACTTCTTCAGCTTGGCAATGGTGGCCAGTTGTATGCTCTGCACTTGTTGCGCCACCACTGAGAGAACTTCGAGCTCGATCCGGTTGAATTCGTCGAAACAGGCCCACGCCCCTGGAAAAATAATGGTGCTTGAAAGTAAAAATTCCATGCCTGGGCGAAGATTGAACCCAAGTACTCCTGTTTACCAGTCGAACGTCTTAACCAAAATTAGGAACTGTAACTGATAATGTATTTTCGTCCCGAAATCGAAGAGAGAAGGAAGACAGGAGAAAGACAGCCGTTCCGAGAACGAACATTATCCGTTCATGGTAAAAACCGCTTTGGGCAAGAATCGCCCCCGGCCTAGCGCTTACAAGACAGACACGTTACCAACCAAGCTAACTAGGCTGACAGTTGACCTAAATGACAACCTAAATTTTGTATCCCTTGTGAGTCAAGAAACCAACTTTGTTCAGGCTTCTCTTGGACCTTCACTTTTCACTTGCCTAAGAAGTTTCCAAAGAAGAGCGACCTCAAATCGTCCGCGGAGATGGTCTTGTCGGTGATTTTGTTCTTGAGAAATTCGTCCATCTTGGTTCCGATAATATTCTGGCACGCGTATTTCATCATGTCCAGAAGACTCTGTTTGTCTGCCTCATCCACTAGGCGGTCACTGAATACGCGAAGAATTTCATGGGTCCATAGCTTGTACATTTTGTCCGGGGCTTTGCAGTGTGAAGCCGGTAACTGGGTTAAACCTAGAGGGAAAGAGGGAATTATGATGAATAGGGAGGGAACTGGAAATTATGATCAATAGATGCAGTATTTTGTGGGTCTAGAGAAAGGGAATTATGATGAAAAAGGGAATTATGATAAATAGAATAAACGTGGGATTTTGTGGGTCTGGATGGGCCTTTGGGAAAAGAACTTCAATTGAGCTATCGATCGCTTAATATTCGCAGGATCTTGTGGATTCCTAAATGTGTATTTTATAATGATCCAACTGAAGTTCGTTTGATCAATTACTAACAAACAACTTACCCATGATGACTTTAGCAAAGTCCCTTAAATTGAACACATAATGTGACTTGCTGGGGATAGGCAGAAACACCTTCGTACTCTCGCTGTACACATGAAAGGTGGCAGCCACTATATTCTTGCTCAGTTTGACAATGGAGTCGGCGAAACCTTTGCTGAAGTGCCAGTCCAGAACGGAGGTGAAGATTTTGGACAGGGTGGCCTCATTGAAGCTGTCGATGGAGATGATGTTCATGTGACGGAGGAGACGGCCTGTGGAGGTGTGGAAAATATGGTGGAGGAGAAGAGGCGAGATTTTTTTTGAGGTTTTACAGAGGGAACTCTAACTGCTAAGGCTAACTCTAACGCTCGCTTTCTAATCAGTCATTTACTATTCTGTATCATCAGGCACCTCACAGGTGGACCTCATCAGGTCTACCTGAGTGTGTGTGTGCTCATCAGGTAGACCTGACAGGCAGACCTGTTCAGTCATACCTGTCAGGTAGTGTCAGGTTTACCTGATAGTGAGTGGGCGCTCTTACCTGTTATAGTGTTCATAGTAGGTATCATAGCTGTAATGTAGATAATATCTACCAGGTCTACCCTGGTCACTGTTTGGAAATCGTAGAGATGCTTGTGGTCTATGATTTGGCGTAGGAGCTCCACCGCTGGTTGGGCCCCATAAGTTTCCTTTTGGGGCATGTTGAGATCATCTGGGAATGGATCGAAAGTAAAGATGTTTTGTTATCTCTCAGATCAACATTGTCAACAATCTTTACTTTCGGCGTCCGTGAGACAGACACCTGTCTTACAGTGATGGAAGGATAGGGAGTTTAAAACCCTTTTGACGTTCAGAAACAATGTCTGGCTCCACGAATATTTAGGTTTGATAGAGGGAACTGTAACAACGGAGACCGTATCGTCTCAAAATTTTTTGACGTTCAGAAACAATGTCTGGCTCCACGAATATTTAGGTTTGATAGAGGGAACTGTAACAACGGAGACCGTATCATCTCAAAATTGAAGAAGAAAAACAGGATACGTGAAAGCCAGCCGTTCCAAGAACGAACCTTATCTGTCAATGAATCTTATTTTTACTGTCAGAGAGGACTGGCCGTTACTGTTGCTCACCTACTTATTTTCTTTGTCCGTGGGGAAGGTATCTCACGGTGTTGGTTACACCACCGTGAGATACCTTACAGGTTGTTTTCCACCGTGGATTGTGTCAGGATTGAGTTCGATCCGAGGTTGACCTGGCTATTATAGGGAATTCATCTCGATCCCTAATCGGTAAACCCCAGCGATAAGTGTACCACTCACCAATGAAGACAATGTACTTCTTCCCCATAGCAGGTCCGTAGACGCCCTTCCGTCTCCCCTTTTGACGTTCAGAAACAATGTCTGGCTCTACGAATATTTAGGTTTGATAGAGGGAACTGTAACAACGGAGACCGTATCGTCTCAAAATCGAAGAAGAAAAACAGGATACGTGAAAGCCAGCCGTTCCAAGAACAAACCTTATCTGTCAATGAATCTTATTTTTACTGTCAGAGAGGACAAACACCAAAGATCGGTTCCATAGGTGTGCTAAGGTTCACGAATCTACGGTCCTAAAGAAAAAGTTGTTTTCTGTTGTAACAGCTTTCCTAAAACTCGAAAAAGAAACACTGGTAACAGCTTTCCAACTCGAGAAAAAAAATGCTTTCTTCTTTGAATACGAACCTAGAATCATCTCATAGACCTGAATAATCTTCTCAATATACCAATCCGTGGCCTGAGCATTGCGTTTGGCGAGGTTGATTTTGATTTGCTCTATCAGTTCATCTCGATCCGTAGGAGGTAGTTCGATTCCTGTAAAAGTCGTTAGTAGAGCTTTATTTAGAATTTAACATTTCATGAGATCCCCACGGATAATTTCAGAGAGATCCCCGAGAAACAATCATGAAAGTAGAAAACCTTGGTTTGACAACGGGATTAAAGGGACTTTTCAGTTCTATTCCAGCAGGATAAACAAGATATATCCTATCCTATTCTATTTACATTTTACAGCAATGTAAGCTCAGTACACTCCATTTACTTACCAGGGAACAGATCCTTGTAAATCCCAATAAACAAGGGCAAATCCTGGACGAGAAACTTGGGCATATTCACATCGATGATCGCTCGCAGGACGATCACAAATTCGTCTTTCTCCGGATACTTGATCTTGAGGGATCCTGCTGCATTGAGAACACTCTTGTCCACACATAGTCGACGGCCGTCTATCTATGTCGACTGAAACCGTCCACACTGCCTCAACAAGATAGATTCACCTCGTCCATCGACATCGGTCAAGTCGTCGACTCTGTGGACACAGACTGCTTTACCAACCTGTAGCCAAATGTCCAATATATCCTGCATGTTGATGAGTTTGCTTTCCCACGCGTTCAATCCGAGGTTGACCTGGCTATTATAGGGAAATCCTCGTTTCATCTCGATCCCGAATTGGTAAACCCCAGCGATAAGTGTACCACTCACCAATGAAGACAATGTACTTCTTCCCCATAGCAGGTCCGTAGACGCCCTTCCGTCTCCTGTCCAACTTAGCCATGATCATTTCCTGTGTAATATTGGACGAGGTTCGTGCTGAGAAGTTGATGATGTTGGGCAGATATTTGTCTTTGGATAGGTTGAGTAGAAGGTTGAGAACGATGGTAGATTTACCTGTTCCTGGAAATATGCAAGAACGTGGGAATGTATTAATGGATACTGGATAACTATCATGCTTTCTTTGAAGAGTCTAAAGGTAGAAACACTACCATCACCGCGTTGAGACCTTTGAAGGGGCCTTCCATCCTGAAGAAAAGATCATCGAGGTTCTTTATTCAATAGAATAGTTATTTTACTGTAGAAAATTACCCGAGGGTGTTTAAAATATAACTTAAGTCTAAATTGAAACCAATTCGGGGGAAAATTTGGCACCTTGTAATTGGATTTCGGGGTTCACTCAAACCGTGAATTCGAGGAATTTTGTTGGTACTTATATGAATTGCAGATCAATTACCAAGAAGTAATACAGGTCACTTATCAAGACCATAACGCTTTTAATGATTTGCCAACATCTGTATTGGAGCTAACCTTACTTGTTGCGCCACCACTGAGAGAACTTCGAGCTCGATCCGGTTGAATTCGTCGAAACAGGCCCACGCCCCTGGAAAATAATGGTGCTTGAAAGTAAAAATTCCATGCCTGGGCGAAGATTGAACCCAAGTACTCCTGTTTACCAGTCGAACGTCTTAACCACTACACTACCAAATCAGGTTTTGTCCTTCAAACGTAATATCGCATGAAATTGGGACTATCCCGGTGTCTATTAAGGGAGAGCTAACCTATTTCCTAAAAATCCTCACAATATTTCCCTCTGATAGTCAACTCTTCAAAAACACTACTAATCGATTTATTACATTACACTAACACATACAAATGCAGAAGGATCCCCAAATTCATTAAGGGAAAAGACTCTTCTATAGCATCAGCATTGTACTAATGCTTGTTCAATATGGGTATCGTGCCCTTACCTTATGGATGGCTAGAGTTTTTCTTAGCCAAGATTCTCTAGAGTAAAAATACATCTATTTTATGCGGAGTTTAAAAGTTCCGTCCATTTTTACTATTTACTAGTTCCGTTTTTAGTCGAAGGTCAAATTTAAGTTTTGTAAGTTTATCAGGAATCTGATGTGTACGTACTACCTTGTTTATACCTTGCGACCATATGTCCTTACCTGCTGAGGCCACGCCTTTGAAGAACTTGCCCATGGCCTTATAGTCAAGCGTATCCGAACAGCTCTCTTGGCTTTCGGGACGATAAGGCCTTAGCAGTTATAGTTCCTTCAATCAAACCTCTTCAAAAAACTTCGATTTCGCAACGATAAGATTTCCGTCGCGTTACAGTTCCCTCTATGAAAAAAGAAAAAAAAAATACATAGATTCGATTTGATTAGTAAAATATCCCAAACTTCCCAGCCTACCTGTAGGTCCTACAAACATCATGGGCACGTCGTTTTGCAAGTACAGGTTTATAAAGAAGTTCTGCATACACGTCACATTGGTCGGTATGATGAGGTCGCTCGGTCGCAGGTTGGGTGGAAAAGTTGGCCTCTCTACCGATCCGAACAGTTGAACACAATACACTGTTTCGCCACCGCCTTGGCCAAATCCTTGCTGGTCTCCGTCTTGCCTGTACCGGCCGGGCCTTCGGGAGCGCCCCCCAGGTGTAACTTGAGGGCGCTCATCAGCGTCCGGTAACAGCGGTCCGTGAGCGGCGTTATTACGAGGCGGTCCGAGTTACCTGAAGTAGATAGGAATTTTCATTGTGTTTCAAGCTGTGTCCACATATAGTCGACTCCGTCGATCGACGTCGGCTGAAACCGTACACAACATAAATTCACCTCGTCGATCGACGACGTCGACTATGTGTAGACAGAGCTTTAGAGAAACCGTGCACAGAGCTAGACCTTTTGCATATGACACGGCCATCCAGACCGCTCTTTTCTGGATGGACAAGATATGAGAGATAGGTATGCTGGACAGTAAGACCAGCCACTCACTCTAAGGTAGACCTGACGACAGATATACCTGATCAGGTCTACCTGATAGTGCGTGTGCTCATCAGGCATCAGGTAAACCTGACAGATGGACTTTTTCAGCTGTACCAGTCAGGTCTGCCAGATAGTGTGTGTGCTCATCAGGTATCAGGCAGAACCTGACAGACGGACCTTTTCAGCTATACCTGTCAAGTCTACCTGATAGTGGGTGGCTAGCCTAACGAAATTCCTTTGTGCAGAGTTAAGTACGTACGACTATTTCATCCCAATACGAGTAGTTACCTAAGTATTCGTAGCCGTATTGCACCGTGGTGGTAATCATACAGACGTTCACGAGGTTGTTGACACCTGACAGACGGACCTTTTCAGCTATACCTGTCAAGTCTACCTGATAGTGGGTGGCTGGCCTAACGAAATTCCTTTGTGCAGAGTTAAGTAGGTACGACTTTTTCATCCCAATACGAGTACTTACCTAAGTATTCGTAGCCGTATTGCACCGTGGTGGTAATCATACAGACGTTCACGAGGTTGTTGACATTGTAGTAGCGCAGTTGTGACATCCAGGCAAAGTCTTCTACTTGGGTGACTTTAGATTCGACGAGGGAGGCAACCACTTCCTTAGCGTGAACGTCGATGACTATGAGGGCGCAGATGGTAATGCGTTCACTCATGAGGAGCTTGCCACGGACCTGGAGGAACATGATGGGTTAAAAAATCACATAACTAACTTCAACTCTGACAGGTATGGCTGAAAAGGACCGAACGTCAGGTCTACCTAATGCCTGATATCTTACCTACTTTCCAAGCGTATGACTTGTTCTGCTGCTGTAGCTAAATGAACTTTGTGCAATATTTTCAGTACATACATCACTATTACATTTAGGGACCCCTAAATTTCCGGGGTTGGGGGGTCCCGGGCCTGATACCCCCCTAAATACGGGAGCATATGCCTTGTTCTGCTGCTGTAGCTAAATCAACTTTGTGCAATATTTTCAGTACATACATCACTATTACATTTAGGGACCCCTAAATTTCCGGGGTTGGGGGGTCTCGGGCCTGATACCCCCCTATTGTCAGATAATCACCTTGATAACCATGATGTCAATCTGCTTCACACTCTTGTCCAGCATTGCGTCCAGCTTCCTGCCTTGGATTCAATGAGGAACAGAACCTTTTCACCTGGGAAGGGAAGAAAACGCGATTATTAGATCCAGTTTTCAGATTAGGTTTAGTTTTATTTAATGGTTTTACAGCTCCTGAACTACTGAACAATCTGGATAGTACTATTAGTATTAGCACTATTAGCTGATGGCTTTAATCCTCAGTTATTCTTTGGATGATGACTCTATCCATTAATCAATCTATTCTTTGCTTGAATTAATCTCAGTGCATAAATATTTTGGACTAGAGACTAATCAACCATTACTATTTAAAAAATCACATTAAGTATTAAAAAAAAAAACTGAAGGTGTTTTCATCCGTCCTACTTTTTGACCAGATGCTTTTTACTCGAAATCTACCTTCAGCAATTTATCGAATTCTGCCACTCTCAGTTCGAGTGAAGTTTCGACGGACTCTCGTTTGGTGTTGATGGCGCGTATAGAGTCTTCCAGCATATCGCCAATCTTGGAGAGCCAGCGGAAGATTTTGCTGTTCATCTCGATGTCGGTGGGCTCCAGACGGGACTTCTCAATGAGGAACAGAACCTTTTCACCTGGGAAGGGAAGAAAACGCGATTATTAGATCCAGTTTTCAGATTGAGTTTAGTTTTATTTAATGGTTTTACAGCCTCTGAACTACTGGACAATCTGGATATAGTATTAGCACTATTAGCTGATGGCTTTAATCCTCAGTTTAAGCTTTGGATGATGACTCTATCCATTAATCAATCTATTCTTTGCTTGAATTAATCTCAGTGCATAAATATTTTGGACTAGAGACTAGTCACTAAATACGGCCCTATTGTCAGATAATCACCTTGATAACCATGATGTCAATCTGCTTCACACTCTTGTCCAGCATTGCGTCCAGCTTCCTGCCTTGGATAGCCTTCTCAACTTCTGCAGTCCAAGTGATGGAGGACACACATATGACAACCATTCCCGGCCATTTGGTCACCCAGACCACGCGCTCTGACTTGTAATAAGCGCCCAACGCCATCATGCAAATATCCTGCGGGAATTCAGAAAAGGAATAGTTGATTTGTTGAAGTAGAACTTTTAAAGTTGCCCCAAAAAAGTTATTACATAATTATTAATTTGTAGAAGTAAAACGTTTACAAAATTTGAATGTCGCTACTAATTCGAAATCTAAATCTTTGTCCAGATGAATGAATCCATGTCACTCGTGATCCTTTAACCACCTTGGAAAAAGGACACTTTGACACCGAACACAAAATGGTATCGGACCCCAAGTATCCATATTACAAGACCAACGATTTACCTGGAGGGATTTTATCATAAGGTCTTCCACCTGTTGGAGCCACTTCTCGACGAGACCTTTGGCATCGTTCGGCCGAATGAGGCCGCTCAGGGCGACCTTTTCACCCTCGAGCGATATCATGCCGATGATCTCCAAGCTGTCCGAGTATTCGAGTAAATTGATACCTGGAAATGAAATTAATGTGAGATTCGACCTCGTGCCTTCCTGATTTCCAGGTGAACAATTGGTCACTGAGATATTAAAGCGAGCATAGAACTGTAACTGCTAAGGTCTTTTCATCCCGAAAAGAGTAAAGCCAACTCTTTCGAAACCGAATATTATCTGTTTTGGATAAAACTGCCCCGGGTGGGACATCCAAGCTAACCAGGCTCACAAATCAAAGCACGGTAATAACGCTACTAAATTATCCCGAAAAGAGTAAAGCCAACTCTTTCGAAAACGAACATTATCTGTTTTGGATAAAACTGCCCCGGGTGGGACATCCAAGCTAACCAGGCTCACAAATCAAAGCACGGTAATAACGCTACTAAATTTCGCCATTGAGATTCGTACCTCAATACCCTTTACCATCCAACAAAGTTCAATACCTCCAACAAATTTAGAGTTGCTACGAGTCCTGAAATCAATTAGCCTTGGCAAGTTACCTTCGAATATTTTCTTCAAATGCGGCTGCACTCGGAGCGGATCCTTCGTTTCCGACAGGATCTCCAACAGTTCGTCATTCGACAGGAAGAAGAATCGCGGAAAGAAGAGCCTCTTCTTCTCCAGATAATCGTTGAGGCCCTTCTGTATCAGCTCGAGCATTAGGTTGCACTTGTTGAAGTTCTTCAGCATGTCTTCCATTTCCGTGGCTTGGAGGATGTGTGGATCTTTGTTGACGAAGAGCATGATGGTCTTCCAGATTTGGTCGACGGTTTTGAAGTTGCGTGACTCCTCGGGCATCTGACGCATGATGTCTTCGGAGCTGAAGATTGGCTCGAGGTACATCCATGTGCCTTGGACCTGAAAGCAGAAGGGAGAATGTTTTGATATAATTTAAACCAGATAGATTCACCTCGTCCATCGACATCGGTCAAGTCGTCGACTCTGTGTGGGCACAGCTTGAATGTCGATCAACGGCCGTCAACTCTGTGGACACAGACTGCTTTACCAACCTGTAGCCAAATGTCCAATATATCCTGCATGTTGATGAGTTTGCTTTCCCACGCCTCCATCTCGGTCTCGAAAGGTTTGATATAAGGGGAACCTCTCATGGTCTGCGCGCGCAGAATATGATCGTCCAGCATCACTTGGATTTCATCTGTGCCTTGGATGATGTAGGTGCCTGCCAACCAGAACAATAATAGAATACGTCATACCGAATACCACAAGATTTTGGTGGAATGAAAAAAAGTTTCAGAAGTGCTTCTGTCTTTTAAAAGTGTTTCAGTCAATATAAATCGAGGATTTTTTTTTTTTTTTAAGAATAGCCTTCGTAGCTTAAGGACAGAGTGGAGCAGAAAGCATCGAGCTTACGTGGAGAGTGCTCTCCGCTCCACTCTGTTACATTTAAGGTAGAAACCACTACTCTCACGTCACGCGACTTCATGGGGAGTCAGAAAGTTCAAAGTTTTCCCACAATATTGTAGGTAATTTCGTTCAGGACAGCTATCACGTCACGTCACGTGACTTAAGGTCACCTTTAGTTTACCTGTATCTCTATACGGCACAACGTCCAGTTTAATGTCCGACCATTCGGTGACCATTTTGTTCAGACTCTGGGACAGCTCTGCTTCCTTGCTCGCGGAGAGGCTGACCTCTTCCAGTTTGGGCAGGATGTTACGGATGCCCAGATCCAGCATGTTCTTCAAACTGGTCTGATCGTTGGGCGTTATATCCTGGCCCAGCTCGTCACTAAGAATCTTCCAATGCCTCTCTTCCATGCCTGTGGGGAAGAAGGAAAGTTATGTTGGCCATACCTAAGAAAATGATGTTGGGAACAGATAACAGAAGGGGAATTATAATTTGTTTGAAGCTGAAACCGTACCAAAGTTACTGCCCAAGGTATTTTAGTTGGAAAGGGCCTTAGGAAGGAGTACTACAGGTCATTAAGGATTTTTAAGGATAAAGATACCTCCAGATACTTTATAATGTGTGTCTAATGAGCTTAGAATGACTAGGATCATCCAAAATAACCACTTTTAGAGAACTTTTCTACGTATCAACAGATGCTTTGAAGATACCTCAAGACACTTAAAACTGTGTCCACGCAAAGTCGACCCCGTCGATCGACGAGGTGAAGAGGTGTTATCGAAGCAGTGTACGGTTTCAGTCGACGTCGATGGACGGCGTCGACTATGTGTCACTTTACCTCTAATGACGGCCACTCACGCTCAGACCTAAGTCTGACGGTCTTTCAGATCTCCTACGTATCAACAGATGCTTTAGACACTTAAAACTGTGTCCACACAAAGTCCACCCCGTCGATCGACGAGGTGAAGAGGTGTTATCGAAGCAGTGTACGGTTTCAGTCGTCGATGGACGGCGTCGACTATGTGTCACTTTACCTCTAATGACGGCCACTCACGCTCAGACCTAAGTCTGACGGTCTTTCAGATCTGAGTCTGACGGTCTTTCAGACCTGGGTGGAACGGTCTGAGCGTGAGAGCCCGGCATAAACGTACCTGGATTACTAATACATTGCAGTATGGGCACTTCCTTCCTAAAGCTCTGCCACTTGATACCTAACTTACAAACATACCTGGTGATCCCTAACTTACAAACGTACCTGGATTACTAATACATTGCAATATCGGCACTTCCTTCCTAAACCTGGGTGGAACGGTCTGAGCGTGAGAGGCCGGCATAAACGTACCTGGATTACTAATACATTGCAGTATGGGCACCTCCTTCCTAAAGCTCTGCCACTTGATCCCTAACTTACAAACATACCTGGATTACTTGGTGATCCCAAACTTACAAACGTACCTGGATTACTAATACATTGCAATATCGGCACTTCCTTCCTAAAGCTCTCCAGTTTGCTTCTCGTCAGATCGTTCACCATTTTGCATCCAGGAGCTCTCGTCATTTTCCTGGCCAGCTGATTGAGTTCTCGGAACATGAAATCCGTTTTGTCTTTGATTTCGTCCGCGTTGAGACCTTTGAAGGGGCCTTCCATCCTGAAGAAAAGATCATCGAGGTTTTTTATTCAATAGAATAGTTATTTTACTGTAGAAAATTACCCGAGGGTGTTTACAATATAACTTAAGTCTAAAGTGAAACCAATTCGGGGGGAAAATTTGGCACCTTGCAATTGGATTTCGGGGTTCACTCAATCCGTGAATTCGAGGAATTTTGTTGGTACTTATATGAATTACAGATCAATTACCAAGAAGTAATACAGGTCACTTATCAAGACCATAACGCTTTTAATGATTTGCCAACATCTGTATTGGAGCTAACCTATTTCCTAAAAATCCTCACAATATTTCCCTCTGATAGTCAACTCTTCAAAAACACTACTAATCGATTTATTACATTACACTAACACATACAAATGCAGAAGGATCCCCAAATTCCTCTGACTTGCCATTTTCGTAATGATGGAAGAAGGGCCATCGGCTACCTAAGCCCTACTTCACTGCCACCTGGTGAGACCTTTTGTGGCTTTCCCTTTTGTAAACTACTTTCCTCTGACTCACCATAAATCTGACGACTCCCGGAACTCCAAAATAATACTCCACAGCCCCCAAATTCCTCTGACTTGCCATTAATGATGGAAGAAGAGCCATCGGCTACCTAAGCCCTACTTCACTGCCACCTGGTGAGATCTTTTGTGGCTTTCCCTTTTGTAAACTACTTTCCTCTGACTCACCATAAATCTGACGACTCCCGGAACTCCAAAATAATACTCCACAGCTGATCAAACGGTTCTAATCGTTCCAACATTTCGTCCACCGTTTCATAGTTGGTTCGCACCATCTTGAGGAGCTCTTGTTCTTCGTTTATTTGTCTGGCCGTGGTGCGATCTTTCTGTAGTAGGTCCAACAGGGTGAGCACCTCTTTGTGAGCCTTCTTGAACTCTTCCGTCGTGTTGCCCGTCACGCTCTTTTCGATGGCGGTCAGCATTTTCGAGTGCTCCTGTGAATAGGGAATTGAAAATTTCGCGATCTTTCTGTAGTAGGTCCAACAGGGTGAGCACCTCTTTGTGAGCCTTCTTGAACTCTTCGGTCGTGTTGCCCGTCACGCTCTTTTCGATGGCGGTCAGCATTTTCGAGTGCTCCTGTGAATAGGGAATTGAAAATTTGTTAAGTTTTTACTTTCCAGGTACGGGAAATGTTCATTTTCCAATGGTTTGCAATGTTTAGGTACATCGGATATGGCTTTGTCATCATGGCAAAATATCAAAAATATTAAAGGTACCAGTAAGTAAAGATGGAGGGGTGTCCGGCAAAAGGTCACACAAGCCCTTTTTCTGTCAAAATCGAGTGGTAAGGAACTCAAATTTAAAATAAAACCATTACTAAGAGACAGAAGAACTGGAAAAGAGGTAACGTACAGCACCACAGACAGAACGGGGAACAGGACGTTTCAAGGAGGGAAAAACAGAAGGATGGAGGGAGGGAAAAACTGAGGAGGGAAATTATCAGGAAGATAGATGTCGAGGGAAAAGGTTTATGAGGCAAAAAAAGATTTTTTTAAAAAATGTGTCTGTTTTGAAATATGGAAAAGTGTGCTTGCTCTCTTGTTGCAACTTTTTTTCTGCAATTTTCAGATTTTCCTCTCTCTTCTTTTTTTCATTTCCTATTTTTTTTAATGGATTTGTGAATTATGGCCGATTTTTTTTTTCGCAATTTTTATCGGTCTAATAGTTTTGTAGTGGAGGGGGAGGGGATGTCGTCTACAATTTATTATGAGTTAGCAACATTTTCATTGCCAATATTGCCATTTAAAAACAAGGGAAAAGGAGTTGTCAGTGTTGTCACACATGGGACTTCGAGTGAAGGTTTTCTGAAAAACAGCTTTAGAAGTTTTTGCAAAATTTTCATTTTCCAATTTTCCATTGAAAAGTTTTGGGAGTATTTTACAAAAACTGGTGTATCTTTGTGAATAATCGAGATACCAACATGATTCTTTTTGGGGCTGATTTGGAACAACATTCGGCATTAATTTTACCCGAAATATGGTCCAAGCAATGTCCTTCACATAACCTTTATCCCAGTGGCGTAGCGTGGTCTAAAGTCAAGTGTAAGGCGTGTAGGGCACTAATTTCCATCACCATGCACATTACTACATATATCTACAGATCATCATCAATGAAATTCTATGCTTCATCGCAAAGGAATTTTTCATCGGAAATAACGCTGGTATGGTATGAGAAATGGCCAAGTACCAAGTACCTATTCCCCGCACCACACACACTCTTAATATAAGCATGAAGTTAATTTCAATAGACAGCCAGAGGGCAGTCTGAGAAGAAGTAGAAGACAAAGAAGAAGAGAGGAAAAAAAATCACCAAATTGTATTATGTCTGGGTCTGGACTAGTGCTGATTTGAATTGTTCTTTTTGGGGCTGATTTGGAACAACATTCGGCATTAATTTTACCCGAAATATGGTCCAAGCAAGGTCCTTCACATAACCTTCATCCTGCTTAAAGCCTCCCCCCACGCCAACCTCTCAATAGCTAATTAACTCTCCAATAAAAACAATCTCATCACTGTCAATGATGTGACTTCAAACGAATATTATCTACAAATCATCACTGTCAATGATGTGACTTCAAACGAATATTATCTACAAATCATCATCAATGAAATTCTATGCTTCATCGCAAAGGAATTTTTCATCGGAAATAACGCTGGTATGAGAAATGGCCAAGTACCAAGTACCTATTCCTCGCACCACACACTCTTAATATAAGCATGAAGTTAATTTCAATAGACAGCCCAGAGGGCAGTCTGAGAAGAAGTAGAAGACGAAGAAGAAAAAGAAGAAGAGAGGAAAAAAAATCATCAAATTGTATTATGTCTGGGTCTGGACTAGTGCTGATTTGAATTTTGAATAGCTATTTCTGGTTTTTGCAAGTGACCGGGGGATAGGATAATCACTAGAGGAATTACAGATCACTGTCATTTAAATGTGATTCTCCCGAAATGATATAGAAAAGAATAGAATATACCCTGTTTATACTGCAAGAATGAGACTGAAAAGTCCCTTTACTCCCGCAGTCTAAACAAAGTCTAAGGAGACATAGGTAGTAGGAAAGCAAAGAAATCGTTATGAGTTACCTATCTCCCCGATCTGCTGCCGTTTCTCATCCAGTATAGTATCCTTGCATTCCTGAATATAATTAATCATATTCACCATAAAGTCTAAGGAGACATAGGTAGTAGGAAAGCAAAGAAATCGCTATGAGTTACCTATCTCCCCGATCTGCTGCCGTTTCTCATCCAGTATAGTATCCTTGCATTCCTGAATATAATTAATCATATTCACCAGCTCCACCGTAGTATCCGGAATCTCCGAAACCCTCGTCTTCATATCCTCAAACTCATTGAGAATGATTCTATTCTGATTCCTCACATCGTCCAGGAAATGCCCCGTGATTCTCTCCTTGTATCCGTCCAGAATCCCAAACATGGTCTCGTTGAAACTGTTGACATAAATTTCGAACAGATTCAGCGGAATGATTCGCTTCATTTGTCCGATCTGCGTTTTGAAGTACTTGTACGAGTCGATCATCTTGTCGAATTGTTCCAACTCGGGTAGCTGCGCCAGTTCTAGCACTTTGTTCAGCTTGCTCTCAGCTTCCCCGTTGACAATGAAGAGGAACTTGTTATACACGGTCAGATACTTGCTCGGCCCTGGCATGTTTGCCTCGACAATGCGTTCCGCTTCTTCCAGGATGCTTTTGACATGGTCTTCCCTCGCGTTCACGCTTTGTAGACACAGGTCCATGTTTTCCATGTTGGGCATGGCAATGACTTCCACGCGGGGAATGGCAGGGGATAGGAATGCGTCACCGGGGCGAAATTTGCATTAGGACAAAGATTTGGTTTACACATACTTCCCAGAATATTTTGAATTAATTTTAATTTATTGAAATAAAATAAATAGCCTGGGACCTGTAGATTTTTATCGATCTTGATTAAATTTAACAAAACATTTGCTCCTTGGTAAGAAAATACTCGTACACTGTTTTAAGTGGCTTACGTAATGAGTAGCATTGGAATTTGGAATACATTCCACAATGAATTATTTTCACAAAAATTGCCAAACACTAGTGACATTGTGAAAAATTACCATACTGGAGCAAAAAAAACTTCACGGAGATAACGCCCTACAATGATATTAGGGAGACCTATAGTTTTTAGAAAAAATCGCTCAAAAGAGTTGACAAGGATCTTTTGGAAAAAACGAAAGAACAGAAAATCTTTGAACTGTCTAAACTACACGAAAAATCATGGTTGAAATATGTTTTGTGATTTGAGAAGATATTATAAACCTGTAGAACACACATGGAAATGAGAATCCTGATGATAATAAAAACAAGCTCATCAATAATACACTGTCTAGAGATATGAGATTTTCAAATTCAAGAAGTTTTTTTTTTAAGAAGTAGAAAAAAAATCGGAAATTCCGCATTAAAACGGTTCTTTTCCCATCTCCGCTATTATGGATGTGATCTTCATCACAGATATCACAAGATGAGAAAACACCGATAAGAAAGAATATTAAACGAATTTACGAGATGTTTTTTATGCTCCAAACATCAGGAGAATTCATAACGAAAATGTGTACACTGGGAAGTAGGTTAAACATACTCGTACTCGTAGTTTGTATGTAGAACCCGGTGCTAATACAAGGAATAAGATATATCCCCCAACTGTGGTAGTCCAACCTAGTCTTTCGTTCCATGGTGTCCAATTAACAGATTGTCTTCCAACATTTTTAATTTTTCTTTGAACAGATCGTCGGGTTTGTACATGATATTTGCGCGAATTTCAGGTCTAAACCGTGGAGAGCACTCAATGAAAGTCGAAAAATCAGGTTGGGGAAAAAAAGGTGGGAGACATGTTGTCCGGGCAAGGAAACTCGATATACCTGAGCAATCTACATAGTCTATTTACTAGCTTCTGAAGATGTGGTTTTTTCATTCATTTTCCCCAACCCGACTTCAATATAGGTACCAATAAAAATATGAACACAAGAGGAACAACGATAAAAAATCTGGTGTGAACATCACACGACTTTCCTTATCCTATTGAATGATGCTTATTTGAGTGTTCTTTTACCCTAACTTTTACAATATCCTTAACCGTTTTGTCGCTATAGCTGAAAACCGCCAAAAAACGGTCGAAATCTGTCCAAAAGCGGTCAAAATACCACCAAGCGCAGCAACCATCTCAACCAAACGTTTTGTGTTGCATCTTTGTCACATTTGTAAACTACATACCAAATTTCAAGTCTCTAGCTTATACCGTTCCCGAGATATTGTTAAATTACACCGAAAACCGCCAAAAAGCAGTAAAATGCCGCCAAGCGTTACACCGGTCTTAACCAAAAGTTTCGTGTCGCATCCTTGTCACATTTGACAGCTACATACCAAATTTCAAGTCTCTAGCTATTACCGTTCTCGAGATATTTTGTTTACAGACAGACACACAGACAGACACACAC
This sequence comes from Diaphorina citri, assembly GCF_000475195.1. Taxonomy (NCBI): domain Eukaryota; kingdom Metazoa; phylum Arthropoda; class Insecta; order Hemiptera; family Psyllidae; genus Diaphorina; species Diaphorina citri. Next base: position 90,198 of record NW_007377663.1, read on the forward strand.
ACGGACCAACAGACAGACACACAGACACACGGACAGACAGACACACACACGGACCAATGGCTGAAACTTTGGATTTAGGCTCTAGGGACCTCAAAACGTGTTTTGACACTAAAAACTGACCATCGAAATTTTGACCCGATTACATTACTTTCCTTCCTATAGGATAAGGAAAGTAAAAATCCAATCGAAAACTCTCTGTCACACAACATAACGACACTATCACGGGTTTATGACTTTATGAGATTTTTTGTAGTTTTTGATGTTACCTAGACGCTAGAATCGACTGAAGTCTGTAGCTACATATTACCTATTTGCTACACTGATGTTCCAGCTTCAATCTCGCTGTGACGAGAAATCAAACCATAAAAATTGATGTGTTTTCAGTTTTCACTAATAAAAATCCAAACACGAATCCACAAACTTGAAAGCATTTTTCCATAGAGTTTTTTACTTTTACATTACCCTATATGAGTTTCGTCTATTTGAATAACAACTTAAAAGCAGGTCGACTTATCTCAAATCCGCGGTTTGTTCGCGGTATCCGCGGTTTGTTCGCGGTATCCGCGGTTTGTTCGCGGTATCCGCGTTTGTTCGCGATATCCGCGGTTTGTTCGCGATATCCGCGATTTGTTCGCGGTATCCGCGGTTTGTTCGTGGTATCCGCGGTATCTTTCATGTAATAATTTAAAATCAAGACTAGAGCCCGTTCTTCCTTTATTCCTTTTAATTTTCCTAATAACTACCAATATAATGTTTAAGTCACCCATCCATTTATTGGCCTTGCTCGGCGTAGCTTACCATGGATGACGCTAAAACCGTTCTCAAATTAACGATAGGTCGTTCATAGGTCGTCGCGACAAATATCAAGATCAGAGCTCATTTGTGTGAGAAAATGTGAAAAATCCCCCAAAAACCAGTTTTTCTTTTTTTTTTTTTTTTTTTTTTTTTTTTTTTTTTTTTTTTTGTTCTCTGGACAAAATTTGCACCACCATTTTCGTGTTCCTGGTAAAAAGACCTTTAATTTGATATATAGGTCGACTAGGTTAGGATAAGTCCTTCTATGGGGACAGACAGACACCAAAGCGAATGCTCCTAGACTTTGTGAGTTCCTTATATTCCTATGGAGAGAATTCCATAGTCTAACTGCGGGTGGTAATAGTTACCATACACCTGAGTCCTATGCCTTGCAATTTTCAGGCCAGATTATGTGCTCTGGTGTTGTACTGCGGTATGTCTTGCAGATTAACTCGCGAGCATGACTTGTCAATGCTTACCTGTTTGTACGATGGATTGTTCGCGCTCAATGGCACCAGATGTTTCCAAGCGTCTGCATGTTCCACCAGAAGCTCGCAACATTTCGACAGCCACTCTTCCGTCAGGTAGGTTCGGTTTTGATCGCACAACTCCGTCGTGATGGATTCGAGTTGTGTGGACAGCAGTGGCATGGACACCTTGAAAAAAGTTTGGATGAATTGCCAATGGTTAATTAAAAAAGTCTATTTCCCAACTTATTGTTTTATTACAAATTTTCATCAGTAAATGCTTTGTTTAAATTGACCCAAAGGCAAGGTAAACCTAGACTGTTGACCAGATGGAGTGTACTTGACCCCTGAAAGTCATTGCCTGTGTAAAATCAACCGATTCTGGAGTCAGAAAATACAAACAAAAAATGAGTTCAAAGAGCTAAGAAGCCTATTTCCCAACTTATTGTTTTATTGCAAATTTTCATCAGTAAATGGTTTGTTTAAATTGACCCAAAGGCAAGGTAAACCTAGACTGTTGACCAGATGGAGTATACTTGACCCCTGAAAGTCATTGCCTGTGTAAAATCAACCGATTCTGGAGTCAGGAAATACAAACAAAAAATGAGTTCAAAGAGCTAAAATTTCATATGAAGATGGCGTCCAGATTTCAAATGCTTTGACAACGATTGTTGTTTGATTATGAAAGTTACCTTATCGTTGTTTCCTTGGACCAGCCACTCACCATCAGGTAGGCCTGACAGGTACGTGAGGTACGACTGAAAAGGTTCGCCTGTCATATCTACCTGATAGAATAGAATAGAATATACCTTGTTTATCCTGCCCGAATAGGACTGAAAAGTCCCTTTACCCCAGCAGTCTAAACAAGGTCTCCCGCCTGTCATGTCTACCTGATAGTGAGTGACTGACCTCATTTAGTTTCCTTACCTTCTCCAGCGCCTCCCGCGGTACGATAAACTTATCCCTGAACTCATCTACACACAGTTGGTTCAGTTTCACTATGACCTGATTCAGAATGAACAGGTTATGGTCCAAATTATGTTTGGCCAGCTGTACGTTGGTGTGCCAGGAGATTGGACCTCGAATGACCAAGGCCGGGAAGGATCTGGGGCAGGTTAGGATGTTGAGGCGGACTTGCTCAGCGGGGGCGGACAGTTTGGCGTAGATGGGCACCATACAATACATACAAAGAATAATACATACAAAAGTGATAGTGAGTGACTGACCTCATTTAGTTTCCTTACCTTCTCCAGCGCCTCCCGCGGTACGATAAACTTATTCCTGAACTCATCCACACACAGTTGATTCAGTTTCACTATGACCTGATTCAGAGTGAACAGGTTATGGTCTAAATTATGTTTGGCCAGCTGTACGTTGGTGTGCCAGGAGATTGGACCGCGAATGACCAAGGCCGGGAAGGATCTGGGGCAGGTTAGGATGTTGAGGCGGACTTGCTCAGCGGGGGCGGACAGTTTGGCGTAGATGGCAGCCTTCTTCATGGCGGTCTCGTAGTCGGATTGGACCTCGGAGATGACTTGCTGAAGGGCACGTGGGAATCTGGGGAATGATGAATGGAATGTTGACCGTGATAAATACTATGGATGTTCAAATTCAAGTGTGGGGCGTCTTCGGAAGGTTGGGCCATATTTTTCCAACAGGATTTTGAATTTTAAAACTCCCAACTGTGGAATTTCAACTGTGTTCACGATGAACAGATGAATGCTTGTCGAAAATGTCGTCCCCCAATTATATAAATTTCATGATTCGTCACAACACTGAGGATGATTTGAAATGTTGAGAATTTTCTATAAATTTGTACTTACCTTAATACTATGGATGTTCAAATTCAAGTGTGGGGCGTCTTCGGAAGGTTGGGCCATATTTTTCCAACAGGATTTTGAATTTTAAAATTCCCAGCTGTGGAATTTCAACTGTGTTCACGATGAACAGATGAATGCTTGTCGAAAATGTCGTTCCCCCAATTATATAAATTTCATGATTCGTCACAACACTGAGGATGATTTGAAATGTTGAGAATTTTCTATAAATTTGTACTTACCTTCCAAATTCTTTTTCCACCTTTTTCGCTCTGGCAAACATGTTGATTTTGGCTTCGGAATATGGAGGAATCAGACGGCAGGGGAATCCCTGAAACACACGAAATAATAACGTACCTGAAATAAACCTTTATACATATTGACTTACCTATCTAACGCTGGGTCCATACATAGCCGACGCTGTCGATCGACGAGGCGAGTCTATGTTGTCGAGGCAGTGTACGGTTTCAGGCGACATCGACCATGTGCGGCTTAACACAGCTTAACATATCTGTCTTCATAATCTAGTAATGATTAGTTGTTAGATCCTATCTAACACCTGATCAAAAGCCTCTTTTATTTAGACTGTTGAAGTCGTATACCTGCCTCGTTGGCGTAGTGGTCAAGACGCTCGCTTGGTACCTCCGGCGCGCAAAGCCACCTGGCGGTTTTTGGTGTAATTTAACAATATCTCGGGAACGGTATAAGCTAGAGACTTGAAATTTGGTATGTAGTTCACAGTCGAGGTGGCGTGGTATCCCGCCATTTGGATTTGGGCTGCGGATTTTGAGCTGCCCTATACCAGCGGCTCTGAAATGAAGAGAAAAGAATAATATTCGTTGGATAATTCGTTTCCTTTCGCAAGTTGCATGGTTGTAATGGTGGGAACTAGAACGACCATAGGAGCACGGTTCGTTCGGATGTAACGTGGTGTTTGCTATCTAGAAGGTCCCGGATTTGATTTCTAGATCTAGAGTATGCCATAAATTGCTCTTGAAGTCCATTTATATATTTTTTTTTTTAAAAAAGATGAGTGTTTCACCGCCGTTTTTATTTCGTAGCGATGAAACAACTGCTACATTGGACGCTTGTGGTCTGTGTCGGAAAAATGTACTTAAACTAACTTGATATCTTGTTTAATTTATATCTAAAAGGGAGGGAGGAAAAATTTGCCTGATTTTTGTGCATATCCTTTATCTACTAAGTCTATGTTTTCTATAAGTTTTCTTTTTACTCAGGTATTGCCGCCAGTAGTCGTCACTCATTCATAGAAGCTACTGAATTATCCTCACCAGGCTAAGTGCACGTATTCCAAGCACAGAGCCGAAATCTTCGATTCTGTCTGGAATCAAACCTGGAACCTCCGGTCTGCAAGCCTGGTGTGATACCCACTCGGGACATTTTCAAAGTCTTCTCTTCATTGATATTTCGACATCCCATTTCTTCATCAGGCCACGCCAAATCGTGTCCAGCGGTCAAACCTCATCTTTGGACAGACCGTTTTTTGTGTTCAAGCTATTTGAGCAAATTTCAGGTCTGAACGAATGAAATTTTTGTACAAATATCGCGTTAAGAAACCTTCGCTTAACGCCCTAAACTTTTACTTACCGCCCAAGTCACAGTGTCAGCTTTGGCCCTCTCCTCCAAATACTCGCGTTTCTCCTTCCTCAATTGCTCCTCCAAGATGTCATCCTAACCTCATCTTTGGACAGACCGTTTTTTGTGTTCAAACTATTTGAGCAAATTTCAGGTCTAAACGAATGAAATTTTTGCACAAATATCGCGTTAAGAAACCTTCGCTTAACGCCCTAAACTTTTACGTACCGCCCAAGTCACAGTGTCAGCTTTGGCCCTCTCCTCCAAATACTCGCGTTTCTCCTTCCTCAATTGCTCCTCCAAGATGTCATCCACTTCCAGTTTGGGTATCTTTATGTTGCCATGTTCATCAATAAGGTTGAAGTCTTCATTCCTGTATCGCGCCTTCATCAGTTTGAGTCGAGGTGGGGTGGTATCCCGCCATTTGGATTTGGGCTGCGGGTTTTGAGCTGCCCTATACCAGCGGCTCTGAAATGAAGAAAAAAGAATAATATTCGTTGGATAATTCGTTTCCTTTCGCAAGTTGCATGGTTGTAAAGGTGGGAACTAGGGAAATAGAACGCTAGAGTATGCCATAAATTGCTCTTGAAGTCCATTTATATTGAAAGTAACCTTTTCATAAGTCTTGTATTGTCTTTTCTCGTCCATTTGAGTTGATAGCAACTGATTCACTCAAGAACGGAAGGGTTGAAATACCAGTGCTTGGAGCAAAAAGAGGCTTATGTCATGAGCCATCCCTGAAATACCTGCCCCTCTTTACCTTATAAACGACGGGTTTCTTCAGGGGCGGTCGCTCCTCAAACAGGGGCGGAAAGCTAATCTTATGCACCAGGGTCTTTTCCATGTCTGACATCTCCGCATCCCCCACTGGCCCCCTGCCCAGGGGCGGCATCTCCCGATATTTACTCGGGATGACTATTCGCTCTTCAAACGGGGCTTCGGGAAGAGTCGGCTGGTCTCGGGTTTGAATGGGGGCTTCCGTGCCTGGGGCGTTTAATAGCTGCCAGAGGAGACTTTGTTGAGGGTCTAACGGGGGTTGGAGTAAGGGTCGCTTCGATTTGTACTTGGTAGGGATGATGATTTTGTCCGAGCCTGGCAGAAAAATTGAAAAAGTTTATGTATTTCTCCATCGCATAATCATACAGAATACTCTATATCAGGGGTTCTCAAACTTTATGGGCCGCGGTGCCTTAAATGACCGTTCAAAGTTGTGCGGTGCCCCTACAATGCCTAACCCATATGTGACCTGGGGTGGGGCGGGGGGACGCTACTAATTCACTCCCCTCCCCCCTATTATCTCAAGGTCCACACTTTGAGAAACCCTGCTCTATATGTATAACTGTTAATGTTTTTAGTGACAGCTGTTTTACCCTTCATTCGGTGACAAGCTATCCGCCTACTCACCCAGATTGAGTGGGACTGGTAAAAACCATCACGGGATTCCTGGTCACCCATTTTTTTTTTTTTTTTTTTTTTTTTTTTTTCCTTTTTTTTTTTTTTTAAAAAAAAAACCAAAAAAATATTTTTTTTTAAAAATGAAATTTTTTTTTAGTTTCCATTTATATTTGATTGACAAAAAAACCCAGAACATAATTTTTCTTATAAATGGTATACCCACCCGTATAAGCAGAGCTTGTGCCACGGATGGGGGAACTTGTGCCACGGATGGGGAAAAACCAAGATACCAAGCACGGGTAACGTTGCTTAAACTGAGTCATTCAGTGAGAACTGCATTTAGAGTTCTTTTGCTGCTGACTATATGAGGAACTATGCAGGCATGGACACCGACCTCTTTGATATAGTTCAGTCTTTTTCATGCTACCTAACTCATACGTTCTTTGCGACTTGGGAGTAAACTCACCACTTCCCATTTACCTACCCTTTCAATTAACCAGGATCTGTCAACTCACCTTCAGTTCTGAGGTATCACATGGCTGAGTGCACCGATTATTCATTAAACTTACCATAGTTAGGAGGCGCACTCTGGTTCGGATCCAATCCCTTGTATTTGCTAGGAATGATAATTGTTTCATCAGGGTCCGCTTGTGACGAACTACTCGCTGCATCTTGGCGTTGAGGTTTCCCGCGAGAGTTTTTGTTGGTCTTGTACTTGGTTGGGATTATGATTTTCTCCCTCGCCGGCGGTTGTGGTTGTGGCCCTTGTTGGGACATTACCGAAAGGGGACTTGTTGAAAGCGATAGAGTAGATTTAAGATCTATTTACCATCCATATCTGCCAAGGCAATTTGGGTCTTTGGGTGCTACAAGAAACATTTTATATTAATATTTACGTTCACAGTGGTGTGTGAAAACTTGGTACTAGGACTAAGAATCCAAAAAACTTTTTCTTGGAACTATGAAGTTTTTCAAAGAAACTTTTTCTGCGTTGATAAGGTGGTGTGAAACGTCGAAAAACTTCGAAGAGAGACTTAAAACGAATAGTACTTTACGAGTATGGGGGAAAAATAGTAAAAAAAAAGAACGAACTGAAAATAAAGCTTAGGAAACAATGAACTTTTTGAAGGTATCACAGCCCTTTGATAATGTGGAAACCGTGAAATCTCGTTCGGGTTACTATCGGTTACCATAGTAACGAGAAGTGTTTATGTAAACAGATTTGTGTGAGGGGGGCTCATCGTGTTAGTGGCGTAGCTGTAACCTCGTAAAGTCATAAAATTAATGCAATAGAAGAAAAGTAGACAATATCAAAAACACATCCGCCAGCCTAGCCTAGTTAGCTTGGAGGGTTACGCGTCTGCCTTGCAAGCGCTAGGCCGCGGGTTCGATTCCCGCCCGGGGCGAACTTTATCATACACAGATAAGGATCGTCCTCGGAATGGCTAGCTTTCTCCTGTCCTGCCTTCCTTGTCTCTTCGATTTCGGGACGATAAGACCAATGTTATAGTTCCCTCTATCAAACATCTTCAAATATTTAAGACATCTAGAAATAATTTTCCCTCTTTGCCTTTTGTTCTTCTTTCAGGTCCTCGAGTCAACTTTACTCGAGTGAGTAATTCTCAATTCGGTCACCAGATTTCAGCACAAGAGAAGCAATCATGAGTTTAGGCAACACTGTGCATCATCTGTCAGGCAAGATCCTATGTCCCGCCATAGAGCTTAGTTTGACCTTGACTCTACTGGGAGGCCAAAGCTTCAGATGGAAACAGCTGACGAGTGACGAGAAGAAGCTAGGCAACAGGTATGTGTAACAACACTGTATAGAAGAAATTTATCAGCCGGCGGATGTGATATATTGGCAACACTGTTTTTAATTTTCTAAAATGACTTTTTTTTAATTTAATGGTGATTTTTTTGAAGAGGTTTAATGGAGGGAACTGTAACTGCTAAGGTCTTATCGGCCCGAAATCGACGAAAGAAGGAAGACAGGATAGAAGAAAGTCAGTCGTTTCGGGAACGAATCTTATCCGTTCAAGATAAAATCCGCCCCGGGCGGGAATCGAACCCGCGCTTACAAGGCAGACTCACTTACCTCCAAGCTAACTAGGCTGGCTTTTCCAAGTTTCAAACCTAATGGATTCCATATCCACTACCATCCTGTTTAGATTTCAAGGCGTATTCAAGGAGTGTGTGTGGACTCTGTGGGCAGATCCCAGCTATCTCCACTACCAAGTGTTTTCTCAACATAAACTGAACGCTAACAGTGTGGAGACAATGTTAAAGGAGTATTTTAGACTGGATGAGAACTTACCAGAGCTATATGCTGAGTGGAGCAACCGGGATGCGTTCTTCAGACAGACATGTGGGGACTTTGTGGGTGAGTGTGTTTAAGGATAGAATAGAATAGAATATACGTTGTATTTAAAGAGTGTGGAGACAATGTTGAAGGAGTATTTCACACTGGATGAGAACTTATTAGAGTTATATGCTGATTGGAGCAACCGGGATGGGTTCTTCAGACAGACATGTGGGGACTTTGTGGGTGAGTATGTTTAAGGATAGAATAGAATAGAATATACGTTGTATTTAAAGAGTGTGGAGACAATGTTGAAGGAGTATTTCACACTGGATGAGAACTTATTAGAGTTATATGCTGAGTGGAGCAACCGGGATGCGTTCTTCAGACGGACATGTGGGAAATTTGTGGGTGAGTGTCGCCACTTAGTCGTTGTGTGGAAGAGCTCAAGTGAGAACCATGCCACTCAAAATAGACTTATAGAGTAAATAAGAGAAAGAACCAAATGTAGATATAGTATATTGTAACTCTTTTGGGTGCAATAGTCCTACATACTGGACTCCGCACACAGGAATTTCGTCAGAAAAGACCCCCATTTCAACGGAGCGGTGATAGCACGTTGAAAACATCAATACCCAATAGATCACTGAAGTTAAGTACCACTGAGCGAGGTTAGTAAGAACTTTTCAGTCCTATTCGGACAGGATAAACAAGACATTAAGGAGCTTGGTAGCGCTCCGCCCTGCCAAGTCAAAGTTTGACCGCACTACTAAGAGATATTGTACGCCACAGAAAAAGTAGCTGTTTCAAGTAGCTGTAGAGGACAAGCTACATTCTATTTTATTATTTCCTTTATCATTCCCAGGTATTCGAATGTTAAACCAGGACCTCACGGAAAATATCTTCTCCTTCCTCTGTTCTTCTAACAACAACATCGCCCGAATCTCAGGCATGATAGACAAAATGTGCAAGGAATACGGGACTCTGATTTGTACTCTGGATAGTGATGGGAATCTAGTCGGTGACTGTGAGAAGGGGCGGAGTAACAGAACGGGAGCTAAGAACGGACTGAAAACTGCCGCCAATGGTTTGGACAAAGGTAAATTCTGCTAGAATGAGACTGAAAAGTCTCTTTACTTCGGAATTCCAGACAAAGTCTTCTTTTATATTTCGTAGAAAAAGTTTAAAGGAAAAAAATGTACTTAAACTAACTTGATATCTTTAATTTATATCTAAAAGGGAGGGAGGAAAAATACTGCACGATTTTTGTGTATCTCCTTTATCTACTAAGTCTAAGTTTTCTATAAATTTTCTTTTTACTCTAGTAATGCCGACACTGGTCGCTACTCATTCATAGAAGCCATTGAATTGTCCTCACGAGGCTGAGTGTACCCCGTATTTCAACCACAGAACTGTAAAAACTTCAGCTCTGTCGGGAATCGAACCCGGAACCTTCGGTGTACAAGCCTCGTGTGATATTCACTCGGGACATTTTCAAAGTCTTCTCTTCATTGATATTTCGACATCCCATTTCTTCATCAGGCCACGCCAAATCGTGTCCAGCGGTCACCAAATTCTTCGCCTTTCCCTCCATCGACGCCTTGGCCCGGCCAGCGGTAGAGGCCAAATTGAGACAACTTGGCTTTGGCTACCGGGCCAAGTTCATACAGAAATCGGCCGAGTATATTATACAGGGGGGAGGAGAGAGTTGGTTGGAGAGATTGGGAGGGAAGAGCTATGAGGAGGCCCGAGAGGAGCTGCAACGACTACCCGGTATAGGAGCTAAGGTGGGTGATGGTTTGTAGGGTGATAAAGTTTCTATTAGGCAGTAATGATGAGACAAAAAAAAATATATTATATAACTCAACTCTTTTCCCTACATAGGGAAAAGATTTGAGAGGATAGAAGTGGGGGGGGGAGAAAAGGGCGAGGGAGACCGAAGAAAAGGTTGAAACATTGTGTAAACCTAGACTTGAGTGAGAAAAATTTATTAGGACACGAGGTACACAATACGGCTGCCTTGAAGAGACTGTCAAGAAACGCCGACCCTGTTTAAATAGGAAGAGGATAAGAAAAAGATAGGGCTTTAACGTGACCGTATTAACAGAACTGCTATTCAGCGTCAAGGTCCCCGAATAGTCGTCCATTAACGTCACCCAGATGGTCTTTCATCCGGATCCAAATACCAACCACGCATATTGTTGCTTCTTGTCTTCATATGCTCTTTTTTTTTCAAGCTAGATTTCCTACTTGAAAGAAAAGGTCAGCTCCCATGGCGTAGTGGTCACTGCGCTCGCCTTGCACGCGGGAGACCCGGGTTCGATTCCCGGCGGGGTGCTGCCTCAGCTGGAATGAAAACAGAAACACATGCATCAGAAATATCAGAATAAAGATCGTTTTACCTCTTGAAAATTTGAACCGATTGCAATTCTTTCTCATTATTAGTATAGCGAAGCGAAGTGAGAAAAATTTATTAGGACACGAGGTACACAACACGGCTGCCTTGAAGAGACTGTCAAGAAACGCCGACCCTGTATAAATAGGAAAAGGATAAGAAAAAGATAGGGCTTTAACGTGACCGTATTAACAGAACTGCTATTCAGCGTCAAGGTCCCTGAATAGTCGCATACCCACATTATCGTCACCCAGATGGTCTTCCTTCCGGATCTGAATACCAACCACGCATAATTATTGTTGCTTTTTGTCTTCATATGCAGATATGCACTTTTTTTTTTTTTTTTTTTTTTTCAAGCTAGATTTCCTACTTGAAAGAAAAGAGAGAAAAATTCAACTTTAGTATCATGAGAAGGGCTTTTAATGGTTTCCACTGTTCTGATTCTACCTAATACCTACGTAGTGTTTCAAAGGGGTGACTTACCTGGTGGCAAACATTGGATCTTCTTGTCATCATACACCGTTCCATTGGTACAGGTGAGTATCCATCTTTGATTACAACAAGTGAACTTTTTCTAGGGCCATGAAGAAAGCTCTTGATATTTCCTACTGTTTCTATTCATCTTAACACAGTGTTCCCGTTCCCTATGTTCCAATACACCATCTCTGATTACAATGGTTTCCACTGTTCTGATTCTACCTTATACGTAGTGTTTCAAAGGGGTGACTTACCTGGTGGCAAACATTGGATCTTCTTGTCATCATACACCGTTCCATTGGTACAGGTGAGTAGGTACCGAAAGGGGCCTTGTTGAAAGCGATAGAGTAGATTTAAGATCTATTTACCATCCATACCTGCCTAGGCAATTTGGGTCTTTGGGTGCTACAAGAAACATTTTATATTAATATTTACGTTCACAGTGTGGTGTGAAAACTTGGTACTAGGACTAAGAATCCAAAAAAACTTTTTCTTGGAACTATGAAGTTTTTCAAAGAAACTTTTTCTGCGTTGATAAGGTGGTGTGAAACGTCGAAAAACTTCGAAGAGAGACTTAAAACGAATAGTACTTTATGGGGGAAAAATAGTAAAAAAAAAGAACGAACTGAAAATAAAGCTTTGGAAACAATGAACTTTTTGAAGATATCACAGCCCTTTGATAATGTGGAAACTGTGAAATCTCGTTCGGGTTACTATCGGTTACCATAGTAACGAGAAGTGTTTATGTAAACAGAATTGTGCGAGGGGGTTTACCTTGTTAGTGGCGTAGCTGTAACGTCGTAAAGGCATAAAGTTAATGTAATAGTACAATAGTAGACAATATCAAAAACACATCCGCCAGCCTGGCCTAGTTAGCTTGGAGGGTGGCGCGTCTGCCTTGTAAGCGCTAGGTCGAGAGTTGTATTCCCACTTGGGACAAACTTTAACATACACAGATAAGGATCTTCCTCGGAATGGCTAGCTTTCTCCTGTCCTGCCTTCCTTGTCTCTTCGATTTCGGGACGATAAGACCAATGTTATAGTTCCCTCTATCAAACATCTTCAAATATTTAAGACATCTAGAAATAATTTTCCCTCTTTGCCTTTTGTTCTTCTTTCAGGTCCTCGAGTCAACTTTACTCGAGTGAGTAATTCTCAATTCGGTCACCAGATTTCAGCACAAGAGAAGCAATCATGAGTTTAGGCAACACTGTGCATCATCTGTCAGGCAAGATCCTATGTCCCGCCATAGAGCTTAGTTTGACCTTGACTCTACTGGGAGGCCAAAGCTTCAGATGGAAACAGCTGACGAGTGACGAGAAGAAACTTGGCAACAGGTATGTGTGACAACACTGTATAGAAGAAATTTATCAGCCGGCGGATGTGATATATTGGCAACACTGTTTTTAATTTTCTAAATGACTTTTTTTTAATTTAATGGTGATTTTTTTAAAGAGGTTTAATGGAGGCTAAGGTCTTATCGTAACTGCTAAGGTCTTATCGGCCCGAAATCGACGAAAGAAGGAAGACAGGATAGAAGAAAGTCAGTCGTTTTGGGAACGAATCTTATCCGTTCAAGATAAAATCCGCCCCGGGCGGGACTCGAACCCGCGCTTACAAGGCAAACGCACTTACCTCCAAGCTAACTAGGCTGGCTTTTCCAAGTTTTAAACCCAATGGATTCCATATCCACTACCATCCTGTTTAGATTTCAAGGCGTATTCAAGGAGCATGTGTGGACTCTGTGGGCAGATCCCAGCTATCTCCACTACCAAGTGTATTCTCAACATAAACTGAACACTAACAGTGTGGAGACAATGTTAAAGGAGTATTTCAGACTGGATGAGAACTTACCAGAGCTATATGCTGAGTGGAGCAACCGAGATGCGTTCTTCAGGCAGACATGTGGGGACTTTGTGGGTGAGTGTCGCCACTTAGTCGTTGGGTGGAAGAGCTCAAGTGAGAACCATGCCACTCAAAATAGACTAATAGAGCAAATAAGAGAAAGAAACAATAATAAACTGAACGCTAACAGTGTGGAGACAATGTTAAAGGAGTATTTCAGACTGGATCAGAACTTACCAGAGTTATATGCTGAGTGGAGCAACCGAGATGCGTTCTTCAGACGGACATGTGGGGAATTTGTGGGTGAGTGTCGCCACTTAGTCGTTGTGTGGAAGAGCTCAAGTGAGAACCACGCCACTCAAAATAGACTAATAGAGCAAATAAGAGAAAGAAACAGATGTAGATATAGTAAATAGTAACTCTTTTGGGTGCAATAGTCCTATATACTGGACTTCGCACACAGGAATTTCGTCAGAAAAGACCCCCATTTCAACGGAGCGGTGATAGCACGTTGAAAACATCACCCAATAGATCACTGAAGTTAAGTACCACTGAGCGAGGTTATTAAGAACTTTTCAGTCCTATTCGGACAGGATAAACAAGATATTAAGGAGCGTGGTAGCGCTTCGCCCCGCCAAGTTTGACCGCACTACTAAGAGATATTGTACGCCACAGAAAAAGTAGCCGTTTTCAGGTAGCTGTAGAGGACAAACTACATTCTATTTTATTATTTTCTTTATCATTCCCAGGTATTCGAATGCTAAACCAGGACCTCACGGAAAATATCTTCTCCTTCCTCTGTTCTTCTAACAACAACATCGCCCGAATCTCAGGCATGATAGACAAAATGTGAGTCGAAAGTTTATTTCAATTATTGGCGATAAAGGACTACCCAGTCCCAGCCTGTAGTATAAAGGTGTGTCAATAATGGTCGATCAACGAGGTGAGTCCATGTTGTCGAGGTAGTGTGTGCGGTTCAGTCGACATCGATCGATGGCCGGTCGACTATGTGTGGACACACCTTAACAGAGGTACCTACATAATTCTTATTAAAGGGAAGAAAATAAATCCACACTTAAGTTCAATAACAAAACGGTCTAAAAGGGTTTATTGAAAAGGTCATCGTCTGAATTTGATCTTGTCTTACCTTGCATCTTGCCGGATGCAGTGCGTTTACATTTGTAGAATGTCTGACAGTCATTTTCATACGGGAAGACTCCAGATTTGGGACACAGCTTCTTTGTTGTACTAACGGGTACCTGGAATTGAGAAAAATGTTCCATTGAATTTGTCTGATAACTTCATTTTATAGAGAAAAAATGAGTTTATTATTCAACAATCCTTAGCTGAGCCCAGTTTAACCTTCTATGAATTCCCTCATGTCCTTTATTTATAAAAACCTTTTTCACGAGGTCTTTTTGGAAACAATACTGTCTGTGAAGCTTGGCCCTTATATCCGTTATTTACCCTTTTAACGATTTCAAGTCTGATAACTTCATTTTATAGAGAAAAAATGAGTTTTTATTCAACAATCCTTAGCTGAGCCCAGTTTAACCTTCTATGAATTCCCTCATGTCCTTTATTTATAAAAAACCTTTTTCACGAGGTCTTTTTGGAAACAATACTGTCTGTGAAGCTTGGCCCTTATATCCGTTATTTACCCTTTTAACGATTTCTCTTTAGAAACTTGTCTATTATTTGTAAAGCTTGGACTCCAATTCGGAGCAAATCGCCACTCCGTCATAATATTTTTGCCTCTGAAGAATAGAAATAGCTTACTGAAATAGCCTTTGGAGAATAGAAATAGCTGTGGGAGAAATGGATAATATGGAAATAGGTTCCCAAACACTATTAGGGTAAGTTCAGATTTAAATTAGTCTCTAAAGCTCTATTGTTTATACTTACTGGAGGAACTGATCCATCATCAGTCATTCTTTTCTTTCTGCCTTCATCTCGTAACAGTTTCAAATCACCGCACGGTGCTGCCTCAACTGGAATGAAAACAGAAACACATACATCAGAAATATCAGAATAAAGATCGTTTTACCTCTTGAAAATTTGAACCGATTGCAATTCTTTCTCATTATTAGTATAGCGAAGCGAAGTAGAAAGTGAAAAGAGGGTAAAAGATTGCCGATGTGTAATCGCCCTGGAGCTTGAAAATTGGCCTAAAAAATTCCACCCTAAATTGCACCATCTTTGATTACAACAAGTGAACTTTTTCTAGGGCCATGAAGAAGGCTCTTGATATTTCCTACTGTTTCTATTCATCTTAACACAGTGTTCCCGTTCCCTATGTTCCAATACACCATCTCTGATTACAATGGTACCCTCTGGACATTGGTAGAGTTCACCTGGGAATGAAGAGGTAGATATGAGTCGAAAGTTTATTTCAATTATTGGCGATAAAGGACTACCCAGTCCCAGCCTGTAGTATAAAGGTGTGTCAATAATGGTCGATCAACGAGGTGAGTCCATGTTGTCGAGGTAGTGTGTGCGGTTCAGTCGACATCGATCGATGGCCGGTCGACTATGTGTGGACACACCTTAACAGAGGTACCTACATAATTCTTATTAAAGGGAAGAAAATAAATCCACACTTAAGTTCAATAACAAAACGGTCTAAAAAAAGTTTATTGAAAAGGTCATCGTCTGAATTTGATCTGGTCTTACCTTGCATCTTGCCGGATGCAGTGCGTTTACATTTGTAGAATGTCTGACAGTCATTTTCATACGGGAAGACTCCAGATTTGGATGAAATATTTGTTTTAATCTTTTAAATACTCGTATTTAAATCATGATCTCATTTAAAACCAAATTACGTACAAAATGAATTTTGCTGAAGCACAATCAAAGTGATAAACCGAAAAACGTTGTCCTTTGTCGCCATCCCAATCGACACATCTATAAAACTTGGCACAGTTGTCTGCATTTTGACTTTGATTCAAGCGTCATCTTCGTGAGGTCTCGTTCATAGTCGTGGATCATCGGGAACTAATATTGATGACGTCATCGAATCGGTCGGCGTAGGGTACCAGCGAGCTTTTCCAGAGATCCGTCAGATGACCGCGTTTACACGTCTTGGGTAAGTTCTTGGTGACTTCACAACTGCTGGTGGACTCCCAGAAGGTCGTGCCCTCTGGACATTGGTAGAGTTCACCTAGGAATGAAGAGGTAGATATGAGTCGAAAGTTTATTTCAATTATTGGCGAAAAAGGACTACCCAGTCCCAGCCTGTAGTATAAAGGTGTGTCAATAATGGTCGATCAACGAGGTGAATCCATGTTGTCGAGGTAGTGTGTGCGGTTCAGTCGACATCGATCGATGGCCGGTCGACTATGTGTGGACACACCTTAACAGAGGTACCTACATAATTCTTATTAAAGGGACTTGAAAGAAAAACCTACTTGAAAAAAATAGAAAAAAAATACGGATTTCACACAATCATATCGATTTCTATTCCAGGTGGCAGACTGCATCTGTCTCATGTCCCTCTCTCACCTGCAAGCAGTACCGGTGGACACCCACGTCTATCAGATCGCCTGCAACCATTACCACTTCCAAAAGTCCACGTCCAAAACCCTCACGCCCGCTGTGTACAATCAGATACGCGCCTTTTTCGCCGACAAATTCGGTAAGTATGCAGGCTGGGCCCATTCCATACTGTTCTGTGCGGATTTGAAGAAGTTTCAGGCGAAACCAGGGGAAGAGAAGGTGGGAAAACGGGAATCTGGTACGATAACCGAGACACCCGGTGCGGTAATTGAAAAATCTGGTAAGGTAATTGAGGCCAAGCCAAAAATTGATGAGGATAAAAGAAAATCAGGTACGATATTTGACGGAAAATCTGGTACGGCAATTAAGCCCAAGACAGAAATTAATGAAAAATGTCAAGCCAAAAAAGGAAATGGAACCCGGAATGGAAGAAAGGTGAAAATTGAATTGGGGACAGAACAAAATGAAATAAACAATAAAGTGAAGAAACGGAAATCAGGTACGGTGATTGAGATTAAGGGAGAAGTTGATGAAGAGGAAATACCAAGTAAAAAGGTGAAAGACATTGAGAATAAGGTCAACAAAAGGAAATGGAACCCGGAATGGAAGAAAGGTGAAAATTGAATTGGGGACAGAACAAAATGAAATAAACAATAAGGTGAAGAAACGGAAATCTGGTACCGTGATTGAGATTAAGGGAGAAGTTGATGAAGAGGAAATACCAAGTAAAAAGGTGAAAGACATTGAGAATAAGGTCAACAAAAATCTCAATAAGGTGGTCAAAAAGAAATCTGGTATAGTAAGTGAGGTCAAGACAGAAACTGACGAAGAATGTCAAAGGAAAAAGGTGAAAGGGACCCAGAATGGAAGTGAGGTAAAAATGGAAGTTGACAATGACGAAATACCGAATAAGAAGGGAAAAGACATTGAAGATAATGGGGAAAAACGGGGTAAGACATCAAACACCCAAAGTAGTAGTCTGATTAAAAACGAAATGAACGGTGAAAGTCAGACCAAAAGAAGTAGGAGGCAAAAGAAGTAGGATTGTCCAGGTGGTCACCCATCCGAATAATAGTCAAGCTCAACGTTGCTTAATTTCAGTGATCCATCGGTGACGAAATACCAAATAAGAAGGGAAAAGACATTGAAGATAATGGGAAAAGACGGGGTAAGACATCAAACACCCAAAGTAGTGGTCTGATTAAAAACGAAATGAACGGTGAAAGTCAGACCAAAAGAAGGAGGAGGCAAAAGAAGTAGGATTGTCCAGGTGGTCACCCATCCGAATAATAGTCAAGCTCAACGTTGCTTAATTTCAGTGATCCATCGGGGGCTGGTGCAGCGAGCTGCGAGCTATCACCATTGGCTCATACTTGTGAAATATTTGTTTTAATCTTTTAAATACTCGTAAATCATGATCTCATTTAAAACCAAATTTCCTACAAAATGAATTTTGCTGAAAGTATTTTTCCTTCTTTTAACCTTTCTTGTTCTTTCGATAACCTAGTTTGAAGAAATAAACACAAACGAAAAACACTGTTGAATATTTTTTTTAATTCGTATTTTTTCGTTTTATTTTATGTACAGAAATTATTTTACAGTCTAAAAACTAATCGGAAGACCTACTGAACAGTCATATTTTAAACTTTGTTTAAGTTAAACTGGATTAAGCAATTTGATTGGTCGATTTTGGAAAATCACCCAATCAGAAACAAGTTCAACTTAAGCCAAGTTTAAACATGTACAATATGGCAGCTTAAATATATTTTGCTGAATGTATTTTTCCTTTTTTTAACCTTTCTTGTTCTTTCGATAACCTAGTTTGAAGAAATAAACACAAACGAAAAACACTGTTGAATATTTTTTTAATTCGTATTTTTTCGTTTTATTTTATGTACAGAAATTATTTTACAGTCTAAAAGCTAATGGGAAGACCTACTGAACAGTCATATTTTAAACTTTGTTTAAGTTAAACTGGATTAAGCAATCTGATTGGTCGATTTTGGAAAATCACCCAATCAGAAACAAGTTCAACTTAAGCCAAGTTTAAACATGTACAATATGGCAGCTTAAATATTAAGGTATTGATATTGATGGTTGCGAAAAAGCACTTTCAAGTACAAAGTGTGGACTTGAAAGTAAGTTTTCTTTCACAACCTACTCGTACTTTCAATGCAGCTCAAAGTTTATGGAAGACAAATGACTTGAAAGAATTAACTCCCAATTTGTATGCTCACAAAGTAAGGGAAATTTTCCCATATTTTGTATGCCAACAATGTAAGTGGGGCCATGAGTAATTCACAGAATTACGTAATTTTATAATCATTTGTAAATAAATAAAATAAATAATCCTTACAATTTATTAGATGCTAATAAGTTACTCGCTACTTAAATATTAAACATAAATAGATTTACCCTAAATTAAACAACAAATGAGGAGATCTATTAAACAAGGGCCATTTGGTATGGAAACCAGAAAATGGCACTTCTTCCATAGATCTCCTCAAGTACTTTTGACAACCCCGCCTTTTCTCTCTCTCCCTCTCTCTCCCTCTCTCTCTCTCTCCCTCCCTCTCCCTCTCTCTCCCTCTCTCCTCTCTCTCCCTATCTCTCAAAAGACGGAATTTTCAAAATAATCGGTAGTGGGGTATCATTTAAACGATTTGGTTGAAAATTTCAGACAAGAAGGAAAATGGAGTTATGGCCAAGAGGCTTCACCCCTTTGTAGTACATTATGTAGGTATGGATTTTTCAACGCAAAAATTAAACGAAATTCCAGTACAAGCTTATTGTTATTTATTTTGATTTGATACAAAAACTTTTCAAGGGTCACTTTCAACGTACTTGATTTTCAGGAAAACTAGCCCTCAAGTGAACACTAACCTTTAAGGGAAATTCAATAATACCAACCTCAACTAGAGTGAGTACTCTTTAAGCCTAGTACACACCAGTAATATTTTCATTGGAAACATTGTTTCTCAACAATCCAGAAATGTTTCTGCAACAATGCAGCTACTATTTACTCACCAGACTTGTTTATGAAACATTTTTATCTTCTTAGTGTGTACAAAGTTTTATCTTTAAAAGTTGCTCAACGTTCCGAAACATTTGTTTCGCAACATATGCGCAACTGTTCACAACTATTGCGAAACAAATATTTCCGGTGTTGTACTCTTTAGAATCATTAGAAAGTGGCTGTCGAAAAGTCTTTGAACACAGAGTGCCGAGGCACGCTGTGATATGTGTTAGTTTTATGTATATGTACAGAAAATGGGCACTTAGAAAGTGACTCATTCAAAACTGAGCACAATGGCTCATTAAAAAATTGAGCAGCCTTAATTGGCAGTTTAACATAATTGTGACTATTAATTATTACCAATTTGGTAAATTCCTTGAAAAGAGGTTTCGTTGTCGTTCGAAAGCAAAGTTATCTTTCAGAATTGACTAAACTCAACAGTCGATACTAAGTAATTTACTCAAAACAAAGCTTTAAAATAGTAAACATTGCACATTGTGGTAATTTTTAGCTGAATCTCCTTTAGGGATGAGCTGGGTATTCATTTCTTGGCAAAGTCAGGGTTGTTTTCAATGAAAATCGACTATTCTCAGTTTCATGTCAGAGAGATTCACGATTTTTGCAAGAAAATGTATTATTTTCAAAAGATGTTCTCAAAGGATCACCATGGAGTGATGGCGAGACCACACTTTGATATATGTATATGATGATTATATACATATTGTTACAATCTTACAGTTCATAAAAAACTTTCAATACTTTGATATAATTCATGGTTAAAATTAATCAACCAATCAGAATGCAATATTTTAAACTTTGAACAAAAACTCCACTTTGATTGGTTGATTAACTTTAACAAAATTGATTACCTCAAAGTGTACTTTTTATTAAGACCTTAAAGGTCTTAGAGAAGACCTTAGGGGTCTTGGAGAACCAAAATCTTTCTATCACCAAAATTTACCCCACTTTGAGAGCTGGGACTGACTCGATTTTGACTTTGATTCAAGCGTCATCTTCGTGAGGTCTCGTTCATAGTCGTGGATCATCGGGAACTAATATTGATGACTCTCCTCTCTCTCCCTATCTCTCAAAAGACGGAATTTTCAAAATAATCGGTGGTGGGGTATCATTTAAACGATTTGGTTGAAAATTTCAGACAAGAAGGAAAATGGAGTTAGATGCTTCACCCCTTTGTAGTACATTATGTAGGTATGAATTTTTCAACGCAAAAATTAAACGAAATTCCAGTACAAGCTTATTGTTATTTATTTTGATTTGATACAAAAACTTTTCAAGGGGCACTTTCAACGTACTTGATTTTCAGGGAAACTAGTCCTGAAGGGAACACTAACTTTTAAGGGAAGTTAGGAATTTCAATAATACCAGCCTCAACTAAGGGCGAGTATACTCTAATGCTTAGTACACACCAGCAACACTTTTAACAGAAAAATTGTTTCTCAACAATCTAGAAATGTTTCTGCAGCAATGCAGCAACTTTACGCACCAGACTTGTTTTTGAAACATTTTCCTTGTCTCTTAGTGTGTATTAGGTTTTATCTTGAAAGTTGCTCAACATTCCGAAACATTTGTTTCGCAACATTTTTGCAATTGTTGCGCAACAAATGTTTCCGGTGTGTAGGTACTACTCCTTAGAATCATTAGAAAGTGGCTGTCGAAAAGTCTTTGAACACAGAGTACCGAGGCACCCTGTGATGCGTGTTAGTTTTTATGTACAGAAAATGAGCACTTAGAAAGTGACTCATTCAAAACTGAGCACAATGGCTCATTAAAAATTGAGCAGCCTTAATTGGCAGTTTAACATAATTGTGAGTATTAATTATTACCAATTTGGTAAATTTCTTGAAAAGAGGTTTCGTTGTCGTTCGAAAGCAAAGTTATCTTTTAGAATTGCGTAAACTCAATAGTTGACCCTGTGTAATTTACCCTGAACAAAGCTTTAAAATAGTAAACATTAGTCAGAGAGATTCACGATTTTTGCAAGAAAATGTATTATTTTCAAAAGGTGTGTCCACACATATTCGACGACCGTCGATCGATGTGGATCGACGCCGGTTGACGGCCGGTCGACTATGTGTGGACAACTGGACACACCTTAAGACCTTACCATGCGCGAATTCTCAAAGGATCACCATGGAGTGATGGCGAGACCACACTTTGAGATAATCAATGGTTAAAATTAATCAACCAATCAGAATGCAGCATAAACTTTGATCAAAAATGCTTCACTTTGATTGGTCAATAAACTTTAATAAAATTGATCATCTCGAAGTGTGCTCCTGGGCCTTGGAGTTCCAAAAGATCTCGATCATCAAAATCTACCCCGATTTGAGAGCTCAGACTGACTCGATTTTGACTTTGATTCAAGCGTCATCTTCGTGAGGTCTCGTTCATAGTCGTGGATCATCGGGAACTAATATTGATGACGGCTGGACTAGGGTAGCTTGGGTTGTTGGGGTAGGTGAGTGGTCTGTCGGGTTCGCCGGGGTTGTACACAGGTTGGGGTTGACTAGGGGGTTGAGGGTTGCTTGGGTAGGGTGCCCCGGCGCCGTTTGAATCAGATGGGATCTCGTTTGAACCTGAGAGAAAAATGGAATGTTATCAACATTTACAATATACTATTTAGCAGACATAATTATGAAAAACTTAACCTCAGTCCAATAGCTCAAAGGAAGAATTTTAGACTCGTTATCCCCGGGGCTAAGATTCGAGTCCCAGTAATATGAAAACTTGAGTGTCAAATTCTGTATTTACTCAAACTATTTAGTTTTCACGAGGTTTTTCTATAGGCAAAAAGCAAGACATTGGGAATATTGGGATTGATTTTCAAGGGTCTAGGCATTACCTTGCCCTTGGGATCAATTTAATTTCTAGAAACCATTTACTGATTAATAGAATCTAATTTCAAATGATCCTAGCCCAAATTTACCTTGATCAGGGCTGGGCTCAGGCTCGGGTTCTATTTAGCAGATATAATTATGAAAAACTTAACCACAGTCCAATAGCTCAAAGGAAGAATTTTAGACTCGTTATCCCCGGGGCTAAAATTCGAGTCCCAGTAATATGAAAACTTGAGTGTCAAATTCTGTATTTACTCAAACTATTTGGTTTTCATGAGGTTTTTCGAAAGGCAAAAAGCAAGACATTGGGAATATTGGGATTGATTGTCAAGGGTCTAGGCATTACCTTGCCCTTGGGATCAATTTAATTTGTAGAAACCATTTACTGATTAATAGAATCTAATTTCAAATGATCCTAGCCCAAATTTACCTTGATCAGGGCTGGGCTCAGGCTCGGGTTCCGGGCCGGCCGTCTTGCAATCTGGTCGGCTCACAGCCCAGGGGTGGTTACACGCGTTATTAACAGTATCCCACACCGTACCCGGGCTACACCGGAAGTTATACTTCTGGAACTGTCCCGAACCGGAGCTTACACACCGGTAGAATGCTTGGCACTCGTTCGGGATGCCAAAGAACCCTTCTGCGGAGCAAGGAGGGGAGGGCGGGGCGGGAGGAGCGTTGGGTTCCGGGTTCGAGTCCTCACCGTGGTAGGAACCGTCGTCTCCGTTGTTTTCGTTGTAAGAGCCGTCATCTGAAATCATAGTGTTAAGAGTTGATTATTATCAATTTTATCATTGACAAAATAAAAATGTGAGTATTGCATCGATTGTGGCTACAAAATGGGAAGTTTGACCTTAAAACTAGCTTTTTTTCTTGAGGAGCTTTAACTCTAGCGTTTTGAATTTCAACAGTGTTAAGAGTTGATTATTATCAATTTTATCATTGACGAAATAAAAATGTGAGTATTGCATCGATTGTGGCTACAAAATGGGAAGTTTGACCTTAAAACTAGCTTTTTTCTTGAGGAGCTTTAACTCTAGCGTTTTGAATTTCAACGAAATGGCAAGATATTGCTTTGACTTTAAACTCAATTAGCTTGTGTTTAAGAGTTGATTATTATCAATTTTATTTTTGACGAAATAAAAATGTGAGTATTGTATCGATTGTGGCTACAAAATGGGAAGTTTGACCTTAAAACTAGCTTTTTTTCTTGAGGAGCTTTAACTCTAGCGTTTTGAATTTCAACGAAATGGCAAGATATTGCTTTGACTTTAAACTCAATTAGCTTTTGTTCTTTTGTAGCTTAAGGTCGGTGCCATAGTGAAAAAAAAGCTTATATCAACAATCAGCTTTCTTTTCTCACCCATGTGAATTCGGCCCATAGTTCCGAGTGTCTTCTCTGTCATCCGACTGTCTCTCACCTCTTTGATATCAACTCTTATTGTCTGGAATTTTCCGAGGACGACGTCGAAGGAGATTCGTAATACTTGAGTGTCCCCTTGGACTTCAATTTCGGATCGGACACACAGGGTCGATCTTGAGATTTTGGAACCCCCTTTGACGACTCCCTTTTGGCCTCTTTTGCCCTCCTCAATTCCCGGAGCCCTTTTTCGGCCGTCGCGAAACACTTGTTGAAAAGTTTCTCCAGTTTTTCGTCGGACATGACTAGCAAGTGCAACTTTAACTAGAAAAATGGCCCAATAGTCAAAAATTCCGACATTTGTTAGAACAAAAATACAACTTTTACTGATGAAATTTGTAGACTGTTATTTAAATGAGCGGTGAGTCATTGAAAGTTCTTCGAATGACTATTTTGCCGCTTCAGCGAAAACACTATCAGTCACTGGCACGCAAGAACATGCAAATTTTTTTGATGAGATAAGCTAAAAACTACATATTTCCTTTATGATTATTTAATTATCAACATTTATTACGTTTGCTTGGAGCTTTTGTCCTTTATAATAAAGAGAAAGAAGAAAGGTAGTGTTTCAAAGGAGTGACTTACCTGGTGGCAAACATTGGATCTTCTTGTCATCATACACCGTTCCATTGGTACAGGTGAGTACCACAACCTTCATGTCCTTGTTACTGGCCACGGTACATTGGTAGAACAAGTTGCAGTACTTGGGATGTCTTCGGAATCCTGTTGGACACACGATGGCCATCTGGTCTGGTTCTAGTTCCGGACAGTTAGATGAGACAGGCCTGGCTCCTGCTGGCGTTGTTGAGTCCGTGGCGCCATCAGTGGTCATTTCATTGGTTGTTTCTGGCAGTGTTGTTTCGGGATTTGTCGTTTGAGGGACAGTTGTCTCAGGGTTTGTGGTTTGGGGTACAGTTGTCTCAGGGTTTGTGGTTTGGGGTACAGTTGTCTCAGGGTTTGTGGTTTGAGGAACAGTTGTTTCAGGGTTTGTCGTTTGGGGTACTGTTGTCTCAGGGTTTGTCGTTTGGGGTACGGTAGTTTCAGGGTTAGTGGTTTGAATTTCTGTCTGTGTGGTTTGCATGAGTTCACTGCTGGTGGTCATAGCGTTTGTTGATTCCGTCTCGGATTGAGTTGTCTGCGTTTGCTCACTGATCGTTGTTTGAGGCTGTGTTGTTTCGGTGGGTGGGTTCGTTGTCTCTGTTTGGGGATTTGTCGTTTGAGTGATGGCACTTGTCGTTTCTGTTTGAATTGTCGTTTGGGAATCCGTCGTCTGGGTTTGCATTTGGGCATTCGTTGTTTCCGTCTGAATGATTGTTGTTTCAGTTTGTGGTTGTGTGTTTGTCGTTTGTACGTTTGTTGTGCCCGTTTGGGAATCCGTCGTCTGCGTTTGCATTTGGGCATTCGTTGTTTCCGTCTGAATGATTGTTGTTTCAGTTTGTGGTTGTGTGTTTGTCGTTTGTACGTTTGTTGTGCCTTCAGTAGTTTGAGTGACTTCCTCTGTGGTCTGAGTTAGGGATTCTGTGACAGTCTCGGTTTGAGTAATACTCTCTGTCGTTGAGTCAGTAAATTGAGCACCAGAGGGCGTTGTTGCTTCTGGGTATGGTGTTGGTTCTTCTGGTGAAGATGGTTCTTGTGTTTGTCCACTACCACCACCACAGTCTCTTGGTGGGTAAACAGAGTCGGCGTGATTACATGTTTCTAGTGCTGGATCGAATATAGTTCCAGGAGCACAATCAGGTCGTTGCTTCAGTAAATTGAGCACCAGGTGGTGTTGTTGCTTCGGGGTACGGTTGTGGTTCTTCTGGTGAAGTTGGTTCTTGTGTTTGTCCACTACCACCACAGTCTCTTGGTGGGTAAACAGAGTCGGCGTGATTACATGTTTCTAGTGCTGGATCGAATATAGTTCCTGGAGCACAATCAAAGTGATAAACCGAAAAACGTTGTCCTTTGTCGCCATCCCAATCGACACATCTATAAAACTTGGCACAGTTGTCTGGATGAGGGTAGAAGCCTGCCTTTTCACATTTGATCTTTGATGGTTTCTTTGTTGTTTGAGCGCATGGCTGTTCGGAAGATCCTGAAGGGCCAGGGCCGCTAGCTGTGGTTCCAGTTGTTCCTTCACTTGTGCTTGGTGGTAAATATGTTGGAGATGGTTTTGCTGCACTTGTGCTTGGTGGTAGATAGGTTGAAGCTGGAGTTGATGGAGGTTTGGTAGATGGTTTACCAGAAGGTTTTGGAGTTTGTGTAGGTTTACGAGTTGTTGAAGGTGGAGTTGACGGTTTAGTAGATGGGTAACCGGATGGTTTTGGAGTCTGTCCTCCTGAAGGTTTTCGTGTTGTTGATGATGGTCCAGGTTTAGTGGATGGGTAGCCAGCTGGTTTGGTCGTTTGGGTAGGTTTCCGAGTTGTTGAAGGTGGTAAGTAAGTTGATGCTGGTCTTGTTGAAGGATACGCTGGCTGACTGGTGGCTTTCGTGTTGTTGAAGATGGTCCAGGTTTAGTGGATGGGTAGCCAGCTGGCTTGGTCGTTTGGGTAGGTTTCCGAGTTGTTGAAGGTGGTAAGTAAGTTGATGCTGGTCTTGTTGAAGGATACGCTGGCTGACTGGTGGATGGGTATTGTTCCTCTGGTTGTGATGTCGAGTAGTCCACTTCATTTTCATTGGGACTTGCAGAGCAATCAGTTCGTTTCACTGCCCAAGGATGATTACATCCTGTAATGGTTGGGTCATAAACTGTTCCAGGTCCACAATCAAAGTTGTATTTTATTCCTCCTGCGCATCTGTAGAACTTAGTGCAGTCACCATGAACAGGATAGAAACCATCTGATGTACATGCTTCTCCTTGTGATGGTTGAGATGGTCCAGAGTTTTCTTGTCCTTCAGCAGGAGGTAAATATTCTGAGGATGGCGTAGTGGGTGGTAGATAAGTTGATGCTGGTGTGCTTGGTGGTAAGTATGTTGCTGCTGGCCTTGTTGTTTGGATAGGTTTGGCCGATGTAGGTCTTTGTGTTTGAGGTTTTGAAGTTGGTTTGTTAGTGGGTTTCTGAGTTGCCACGGGCTTTTGAGTGGTTGTTGGTTTCTTTGTTGTTGTAGAAGTTGCTGTTGGTTTTTTAGTAGTTGTCGTAGACGTTGGTGTTGGTTTTTTAGTTGTAGTTGTCGCTGTAGAGGTTACTGTTGGTTTTTTAGTTGTAGTTGTCGAGGTTACCGTTGGTTTTTTAGTTGTTGTAGGACTTGGTCTTTTAGTTGTAGTGGCCGTTGGCTTCTGAGGCTTAGTTGTTGGCTTTTGAGGTCTAGGTGTGGTCGGACGTTGGTTTGATTGCTGGGCAGTGGTTTGTTGGAAGCCTGAAGCTGTTGTTTGACTAGCACCAGAGGCAGTTGTTTGAGAAATCGTACCAGGTGCGAAGGTCGAACCCGAACCTGTGGTTTGTTGATTCGATTCAGAATCTGTGGTTTGTTGATTCGATTCAGAAGCTGTAGTTTGTTGATTTGACCCGGAAGCTGTAGTTTGTTGATTGGACCCGGAAGCTGTAGTTTGTTGATTTGACCCGGAAGCTGTGGTTTGCTGATTAGACCCGGAACCAGTCGATTGGTTGGTTAGATGCTGAACTTGGTCTGCTGATTGGCTCCTGAAGCAGTAGTTTGTTGATTAGACCCCGAAGCTGTTGTTTGTTGATTCGATCCAGAAGCAGTAGTTTGTTGATTTGACCCCGAAGCAGTCGATTGTTGATTGGATTGTGACCCGGACGTTTGTTGGTTAGAACCGAACGCTGTCGTCTGCTGATTGGATCCGGACTGAGAAGATTGTTGGTTACTTCCTGATGCCGTTGTGAATTGGTTACTGCCACCACTCTGTTGATTTGAACCCGAAGCCGTTGTAAATTGATTGTTGTTATTGTTGAATCCTTGTTGGTTGTTATTGTTGTTGAATGTCGATGTGGAACTTGATGTGAAGGAGCTGCTTGAACTACTTTGAGAACTCATTGAACTCTGAGAACTGTTGGAGAATTGGGTGAACGTGGTACCTTGTTGAGCAATGGTTGAATCAGACTGAATAGTTGATGGTGTAGCCGTGCTGCCACCACATTCTGGCCTGTACGTTTCACTTGGATGGTTGCATGTCTCTTTGTCCGTGTCCCACACCGTTCCTGGACCGCAAGAGAAGGAATATTCCGTGTACCCTCCGGCGCCATTGCTGACACATCGGATGAATTTATTGCAGTCGTTTTCAACCGGGAAGAATCCTTCAGAGTGGCAGCCATCTTGATCGTATGGTTGTTTGTTTCCGCTGTCACTTGTGTCTTCTGGGCCTGACTCTTCAGGATAACCTTCAGGTGATTCTTCAGGTGGCAGTAATCCTTCAGATGTGCCTGTTTGTGGGTATGGCGTTGTGGGTGGTAAATATTCTGGAGCTACTGTGGAAGGATATTGAGGGCCACTTGGTCTGTTATTATTTGGGTATCCCTGAGAAGGTGGCTGACTAGGGTATCCTTGAGAGGGTTTAGGTGGTTGTTGACTAGGGTATCCCTGAGGTTTAGATGGTTGTTGACTGGGGTATCCTTGAGAAGGTTTGGGTGGTTGTTGACTGGGGTATCCTTGAGGTTTAGGTGGTTGTTGACTGGGGTATCCTTGAGGTTTAGGTGGCTGCTGACTGGGGTATCCTTGAGGTTTGGCAGGCTGGCTTGGCTTACTGGGAGCTGGAGGTCTCTGAGTCGGGTAGCCAGATGCAGGAGGCCTGTTTGTTTGGGTAGGTGGCCGATAGGTGGATCCAGCTACTGGGGGTCTATTAGTTTGGCTGGGTGGGAGGTACGTCGTTGCTGTGCTTGGGTAGTTCGGGTTTTGGCTGCCTTGGGGAGGCAGGTAGTTGCTTGGAGGGTTGGCTGGACTATGGGTATCCTTGAGGTTTAGGAGCTACTGTGGAAGGATATTGAGGGCCACTTGGTCTGTTGTTATTTGGGTATCCTTGAGAAGGTTTGGGTGGTTGTTGACTGGGGTATCCTTGAGGTTTAGGTGGCTGCTGACTGGGGTATCCTTGAGGTTTGGCAGGCTGGCTTGGCTTACTGGTGACCCCGAAGCAGTCGATTGTTGATTGGATTGTGACCCGGACGTTTGTTGGTTAGAACCGAACGCTGTCGTCTGCTGATTGGATCCGGACTGAGAAGATTGTTGGTTACTTCCCGATGCCGTTGTGAATTGGTTACTGCCACCACTCTGTTGATTTGAACCCGAAGCCGTTGTAAACTGATTGTTGTTATTGTTGAATCCTTGTTGGTTGTTATTGTTGTTGAATGTCGATGTGGAACTTGATGTGAAGGAGCTGCTTGAACTACTTTGAGAACTCATTGAACTCTGAGAACTGTTGGAGAATTGGGTGAACGTGGTACCTTGTTGAGCAATGGTTGAATCAGACTGAATAGTTGATGGTGTAGCCGTGCTGCCACCACATTCTGGCCTGTACGTTTCACTTGGATGGTTGCATGTCTCTTTGTCCGTGTCCCACACCGTTCCTGGGCCGCAAGAGAAGGAATATTCCGTGTACCCTCCGGCGCCATTGCTGACACATCGGATAAATTTGTTGCAGTCGTTTTCAACCGGGAAGAATCCTTCAGAGTGACAGCCATCTTGATCGTATGGTTGTTTGTTTCCGCTGTCACTTGTGTCTTCTGGGCCTGACTCTTCAGGATAACCTTCAGGTGATTCTTTGTTGTTGTAGAAGTTGCTGTTGGTTTTTTAGTAGTTGTCGTAGACGTTGGTGTTGGTTTTTTAGTTGTAGTTGTCGCTGTAGAGGTTACTGTTGGTTTTTTAGTTGTAGTTTTCGAGGTTACCGTTGGTTTTTTAGTTGTTGTAGGACTTGGTCTTTTAGTTGTAGTGGCCGTTGGCTTCTGAGGCTTAGTTGTTGGCTTATTGGTTTCTTAGTTGTTGTAGAAGTTGCTGTTGGTTTTTTTGTAGTTGTCGTAGACGTTGGTGTTGGTTTTTTAGTTGTAGTTGTCGTTGTAGAGGTTACTGTTGGTTTTTTAGTTGTAGTTGTCGAGGTTACCGTTGGTTTTTTAGTTGTTGTAGGACTTGGTCTTTTAGTTGTAGTGGCCGTTGGCTTCTGAGGCTTAGTTGTTGGCTTTTGAGGTCTAGGTGTGGTCGGACGTTGGTTTGATTGCTGGGCAGTGGTTTGTTGGAAGCCTGAAGCTGTTGTTTGACTAGCACCAGAGGCAGTTGTTTGAGAAATCGTACCAGGTGCGAAGGTCGAACCCGAACCTGTGGTTTGTTGATTCGATTCAGAATCTGTGGTTTGTTGATGCCATGCCAAAAAGGTGCAGTACTTGTCAATACTTTTTAATACTATCCACACTCTATCAATAGGTACGTATATTTTTACAGTATTTGCATTTGCCAATATCTAGTATTTTGATTGTCTGCGGATGGCATAATATTGCAAATCATCAAGAATTCTAAACACACATGAAATATATTTCAAGAACATCGTATTGCATACTTACTATTTAACAGGGGCTTTTATTCCACTCGTTTGGATATTCTCTCTCAAGTTCTCAATATTCATTCTTTTTACAATTTGTTGATTCGATTCAGAAGCTGTAGTTTGTTGATTTGACCCGGAAGCTGTAGTTTGTTGATTGGACCCGGAAGCTGTAGTTTGTTGATTTGACCCGGAAGCTGTGGTTTGCTGATTAGACCCGGAACCAGTCGATTGTTGGTTAGATGCTGAACTTGTCTGCTGATTGGCTCCTGAAGCAGTAGTTTGTTGATTAGACCCCGAAGCTGTTGTTTGTCTGTGGTTTGTTGATTCGATTCAGAAGCTGTAGTTTGTTGATTTGACCCGGAAGCTGTGGTTTGTTGATTAGACCCAGAAGCTGTGGACTGTTGGTTAGATGCTGAACTTGTCTGTTGATTAGACCCGGAAGCAGTTGTTTGTTGATTGGACCCCGAAGCAGTTGTTTGTTGATTAGACCCCGAAGCAGTTGTTTGTTGATTAGACCCGGAAGCAGTTGATTGTTGATTCGACCCAGAAGCTGTGGATTGTTGATTAGATTGAGACCCAGATGTTTGTTGGTTAGAACCGAACGCTGTTGTCTGCTGATTGGATCCGGACTGAGAAGATTGTTGGTTACTTCCTGATGCCGTTGTGAATTGGTTACTGCCACCACTCTGTTGATTTGAACCCGAAGCCGTTGTAAATTGATTGTTGTTATTGTTGAATCCTTGTTGGTTGTTATTGTTGTTGAATGTCGATGTGGAACTTGATGTGAAGGAGCTGCTTGAACTACGCACTTGTCCTGAGTTTCATCCGATTTTTTTCCGAATGTCCTCCAGGCAATGTAATTTAAATGAGAGTGTTCCCACTACAAAAAACACGATTTTTTCCGAAAGACACAAGATGTTCTTGTAGACAATGTAATTTAAATGAGTGTTCCTTCTACACGCGACACGATTTTTTTCCGAACAAGTGGAACGGGCCTTAAGGTGCATCTACGCCAATGATGCCTTATCTCGATTGCGTATTAGCCGAGGCGTTCGCCTGACGCCTGGTAAACAGGAAGGCTCGGGATCAATCTGAGAAGAAGGATGGAATTTTATCCTTATTTTATTCGAAAATTTGTAAGGACGATCAATCCTGATCTACATGACGCACTGTTTGAAACTTGACTGATATCAAATTGAAAATTTAAAAGACAATTAAGATTCGACTTTCAACAATTGAAATTTGGTGAGCTTTCGAGAATACTCAGATTCTCATCATCTGAAAGTCGAATCTTAACTGTCTTTTAAATTTTTAATTTGATTTCTTAAAAATTCTTTTTTAAATAATTATTTTCAATAATTATTTCAATTTTATTTTGACTGATATCAAGATCAACTGAAAAAGCTTTTAAGACTGCCTCTAGAAAACTTGCGTCCTGGTGGCCTGAAACACTTAACCTTTTGCGGACAGATTCATGTGTCACATGAAATCATGGTTCCGCCATTATGGTAGGAGAAATATAACTTAAATCTGGCGATACCATCTGATGTACATGCTTCTCCTTGTGATGGTTGAGATGGTCCAGAGTTTTCTTGTCCTTCAGCAGGAGGTAAATATTCTGAGGATGGCGTAGTGGGTGGTAGATAAGTTGATGCTGGTGTGCTTGGTGGTAAGTATGTTGCTGCTGGCCTTGTTGTTTGGATAGGTTTGGCCGATGTAGGTCTTTGTGTTTGAGGTTTTGAAGTTGGTTTGTTAGTGGGTTTCTAAGAAGAAAGTTTTATGCTTTACAGGCGTTTTGCCAAAGTTTTCTAGCGACAATAATGGTTATAAAAGAAGAAATGCTTAGTGGCATAAGCACGATTAGCTTGTTGAATTTACCAGTTTCACTTAAGTTAAGCAATGTTGTGCGTGGTTGGTATCCGGATGGGTAATCATATGGGCTATCGCGTACTGCTTTTTTTTTGAACCCGTTCAAAATTTATTTATTTATTATTTATTTGTTTACACGCTAAACATCAAGGCCATGTGTGACGTTCAAAATTGAATTACCACTTTTGTAAACAAATTTGTGAAAAATTGATCAATTTAGTAACTATTTTTTCAACGCGTAAAACACAAAATTTCACTCGATAGGTAATTTCTACGATCAAACCAGTTCGAAGTTGATGAGTTGCTAACTGACGGACTGTGGAATGAGCAAAATCAGACCCTTCTGTGCAATCAGCAAAAATAGATCCTCTGCAGTAGTCTAGTGTCTAGTCATAGGAAATGGTCAGCATAATAACGAGATAAGATGATTCACAACACACGAGTATCTCTACCTATACAGGGGGGGACGATAATTTCTACGATCAAACCAGTGCGAGGTTGATGAGTTGCTAACTGACGGACTAGAATGAGCAAAATCAGACCCTTCTGTGCAATCAGCAAAAATAGATCCTCTGCAGTAGTCCAGTGTCTAGTCATAGGAAATGGTCAGCATAATAACGAGATAAGATGATTCACAACACACGAGTATCTCTACCTATACAGGGGGGGACGTGAAGTTATGTGTGAATTTTCCGAGGGGGGGGGGGCAAACAAACATTATTAGGTAGTTTGTTTGTTTGTTTGTTTGTTTGTTTGTTTGTTTCGGCATACCTGACTTTAGAAAAATCTTGGAGGGATGCAATCAGGTTCAAGGTAGTTTGTTTGTTTGTTTGTTTGTTTGTTTGTTTGTTTGTTTGTTTGTTTGTTTGTTTGTTTGTTTGTTTGTTTGTTTGTGGGATGCAATGAACGACGTAGAACCCAAGTTCCATGGACAAGTTTGAAAGAATACGAAGAACTTTCTGCAAATTTGCATAGGTGACCTGAGCTTACATATTTGCATAGGTGGCCTGAGCTTACAAAATAATACAGCTAATTATTTGAGATACCATGTCGATTCCTAGATTATCAACCGAGAAATAGTTGTAAACATGAAAATTACCTTAACATGTGCAAATCCTTGGTTAATAAACAACACCTCCTAAGAACCTATTTGCATATTATTATTATTTGTAAGTTTTTCAATTTCAATAGGCGCTGTTGTTTTTCAAGCACCAATATCTCGAAGTTGCATCTGCAAAGCCCCTGCAGCTTTGTTTGCCAAAGCTCCAAAGTTAAACTGCGTGTTAATTTCCGTGTTTTTGGCGCTGCGAAGAATGTAAATTGTCCAATTGCCTGACGCCAATGGGTTTCAGGCATAGGTATTGAAAAAAAAACCTAAAACCGTTAGAATTATACTTATTTGTGATACCTACCTACAACTTACATGATTTGTGTCAACTATCCACACTCTATCTGGGCACATGAAAGATTAATGATAAATGAGAAATAACAGTAAAGGAGGCACTTGATAATGCTGTGATTCCCACATAAGTTGAAGAAGCTCTCTGCTTTACAACAAAGAATTAATGATTTGGTATCTATCAACGCTTACCTGGTGATTGGGGCTGTGGGGCGGGGGTGAACGAAGGTGGTTGGGCTCCCGGATATTGATTGGGCTCATTAGGGGCCGGATATTCATAGGCCGGATAACCGTTTTCTCCGTCCTCGTTTTCGCCGGCTTCGGCAGGGGGTTGTGGATAGCCGGCAGCATCTCGTCGGTACAGGAAATTGGAGGCCGGAACATAGTTACCAGTGTGGCCTGGAATAGACGGATTTTTGTTAACACTTTGAGTGGCCACGCAAAAAAGGTTCTTCTTGTTATTACTGACTTCATTACCTACTATCCACACTCTATCAATAGGTACGTATATTTTTACAGTATATTTGCATTTGCCAATATCCAGTATTGATTGTCTGCGGATGGTGTAATGTTGCAAATCATCAAGAATTCTTAACACACATGAAATATATTTCAAGAACACCGTATTGCATACTTACTATTTAACAGGGGCTTTTCTTCCACTCGTTTGGATATTCTCTCTCAAATTCTCAATATTCATTCTTTTTACACGGGCTATAGTTTATGCTCTTACGAGTATCTACATCCATGCCTATCAAAAAACGGAAAAGTTCGGTCAGAAAATTTCCGCCCTGGCCGGGATTTGAACCCACCACCTCCAGGTTGAGAGTCAGTGCTCTTGAACACTCGGCCACAACCACTTACCATTCCAAGCGTAGTTCTGTTGGCGACATTCGGGGCGGGTGCTCCGCGCGGTCTGCACACAAGTGCCCGTGGTCGGCTCGAACACCATGCCGATGTTACACGAGTACTTGATCGGCTGATATCGGCCGCTGATCGTGTTGTCCCGAGAAAAGCCGAGGTCGATGCATTTGTAGAAGGAGCGGCAATCAGACTCGTCGGCCTGGACACCTTCAGAGTAACACTCGATGTTGGTGCTGTATGACTCGAGCGTGGCCAGACCTGAGAACAGGGGATGGAGTTGGAGTTGAATTACAGAGTTAAAGGATAATATTAAAGGCCCTTTTGCACTTGTCCTGAGTTTCATCCGATTTTTTTCCGAACGTCCTCCAGGTAATGTAATTTAAATGAGAGTGTTCCCACTACAAACAACACGATTTTTTCCGAAAGACACAAAATGTTCTTGTAGACAATGTAATTTAAATGAGTGTTCCTACTACACGCGACACGATTTTTTTCCGAACAAGTGGAAAGTGGAAACGGTGCATCTACGCCAATGATGCCTTATCTCGATTGCGTATTAGCCGAGGCGTTTGCCTGGTAAACAGGAGGGCACGGGACTCGGGATCAATCTGAGAAGGATGGAATTTTATCCTTATTTTATTCGAAAATTTGTAAGGACGATCAATCCTGATCCACATGACGCACTGTTTGAAACTTGACTGATACCAAATTGAAAATTTAAAAGACAATTAAGATTCGACTTTCAACAATTGAAATTTGGTGAGCTTTCGAGAATACTCAGATTCTCATCATCATCAAGAAACACTCGGTTCAATTTATTAATCGATAAATTTATTCAAAATTCCATTCAGTTTCTAGATCAACTTATTTCGGGGGTAAAGATCGGAATCTTCCCAACAGTGAAAGTCCAACAGTCCTACAATGCCAACAACAACAACAACAAATTAATCGCTTCAAACTAATTCAAACAACGCGTTCTACAGCACAGAGAATGAATACAAAATTCAAACCGATTAACAACGATTGTTTATTCAACTCTCATTGTTAAACCGCATATGGAATTCACTTCGCCGCACCGGATCGATTAAAACAATTTAAAAGTCTCAAATCTATGTCATTTCATCTGTGTCATTTTCGTGTTGACATAGTGTCCTCATAACTTTGAATGTCATGACATTCGTTTTCAATCTAGTACATTTCCGGCTAAATCATCTGTGTCATTTTCGTGTTGACATAGTGTCCTCATAACTTTGAATGTCATGACATTCGTTTTCAATCTAGTACATTTCCGGCTAATGTTAAAGACATTCGTGGACTACGATTAGGTATTTGATACGATGTTTATGGACTTCGTCTAGGCATGTGATATGGTCGTATGCCTCTCACGTTATTTGTACACTTTGTATCACATGTGTGAGAGTGGTTTTATTGGCACTACTGTGGATTTTGTTTTCACTAATGTTTCGATTTCGGTGACTTCCTCTCCAATTTTCGCTTTCAAAAGGATCGCTATCGGAATATTATTTGGAATAGGTATGTATGGGACTGATAGGAGGGGCGATTCTTGAGTCTTTTCTCGCATGCCTCTCACGTTATTTGTACACTTTGTATCACATGTATTGTGTGAGAGTGGTTTTATTGGCACTACTGTGGATTTTGTTTTCACTAATGTTTCGATTTCGGTGAGTTCCTCTCCGATTTTCGCTTTCAAAAGGATCGCTATCGGAATATTATTTGGAATAGGTATGTATGGGACTGATAGGAGGGGCGATTCTTGATTTGTTCTCTTATGCACCCATTTGGTCATTAACTTTAAATAGTTCAGCATCAGAGCAAATCCCATTGGACTAGATGAACAACGCTAGTCCCCTCAAGTCCCATTCGTATGATAAATTAATAGGAAATAACATAGTCTTGATTAGGCTACCTGGAAAACCATAGCAGGCCGATTTGGGTGGTTTGGAAAACTACACCATCTTCTTGGCAAAGGTCAAATTATTAACCATCTCTTGGGTTAAATGCATTTTAAGGAACTACCTACGTTCAATTGGATCAAAGGGACTTTTCAGCCTAGCTTGGACTTCTTGGACTTGGACTAAAGAATCCTACCCGGGATAAACAAGGAGTAATCTATGAAAAAAAAGCTTATATCAACAATCAGCTTCCTTTTCTCACCCATGTGAATTCGGCCCATAGTTCCGAGTGTCTTCTCTGTCATCCGACTGTCTCTCACCCTCACCTCTTTGATACCAACTCTTATTGTCTGGAATTCTCCGAGGACGACGTCGAAGGGGATTCGTAATACTTGAGTGTCCCCTTGGACTTCAATTTCGGATCGGACACACAGGGTCGATCTTGAGATTTCGGAGCCCCCTTTGACGACTCCCTTTTGGCCTCTTTTGCCCTCCTCAATTCCCGGAGCCCTTTTTCGGCCGTCGCGAAACACTTGTTGAAAAGCTTTGATATCAACTCTTATTGTCTGGAATTCTCCGAGGACGACGTCGAAGGGGATTCGTAATACTTGAGTGTCCCCTTGGACTTCAATTTCGGATCGGGAAAAGGTCAAATTATTAACCATCTCTTGGGTTAAATGCATTTTAAGGAACTACCTACGTTCTATTGGATCAAAGGGACTTTTCAGCCTAGCTTGGACTTCTTGGACTTGGACTAAAGAATCCTACCCGGGATAAACAAGGAGTAATCTATCGCGGACAAAACCCACGAGCACCCTTCTCAATCACCGCGCAAGTAATGAGCTACGCCACAACACTCGCCAAACATGTGAAAACATAAATAAAACCATCAAATCGGTTGAATCATACATAATTTATGTGGACTATGTATAACTTCTCGCTCTTATGTACCTACAAACTATGTATAACTTCTTAGCGGACGTTCACTAGAAAAATGACCCAATAGTAAAAAATTCCGACATTTGTTAGAACAAAAATACAACTTTTACTGATGAAATTTGTAGACTGTTATTTAAATAAGCGGTGAGTCATTGAAAGTTCTTCGAATGACTATTTTGCCGCTTCAGCGAAAACACTATCAGTCACTGGCACGCAAGAACATGCAAATTGTGCTCGGCTGGTACCTTGGTTGGGACGATCAGAGCAGAGATATCTCTCTTTTGGTCGAGTGGGTCAGACTAGGCACTTTAGATCCACTTCTTTTTCTTCGCCTTTCCCCGTGTACAGACGGGGTCGGCGTTTTTCGTCAGCCTCTCAATCAGCCCTAACTAGGGTGATTGCTTTGGGCTGACATTTAATTTTGGCTACAATGGCTACAACAACAATGGAGTATCCACTGATTGATAAATATTGAAGTTCTTCTTTCCTTATGCCTTTTGCACAATTTCATTTAGAATGCTTACCTTTTTTTACTTTCATACCCTCCTATTTCCTATCTAATGCCTCCTCCCTATTCCATCCCTTTTATCTCGGCTCTTCCTCAACCTTGTCTCTCCACCACACTTTGGGTCTTCCTCTCTTATTGAAATAGCAGGGTAAAAGGAAGATCCTTTTTGTGTTTAACCTAACCCTATAATAACACTGGTCAGTGCTCAAATTGTGACAGCTCCTTTTTGTAGCAAGTTTCCATTGACGTTACTTCTGAACAAGTACCAACGTAGCCTATCAAGAATAATCCACGCGTCCCAAACATGTGCCACTCTATTTATGCTGGGTTCAAATCCAAGTTCTAGATCATGAACACTGTGTGATTTATGTTAACGTCTTCTTAGCGGACACTCCTATGTACTTTCTCCAGCGTGAGTCAAATTCAAGGAAGTCTTGTGGGTTCTCTCTGATGTTGAGCATAATCGCGACATTAGACCAAGGCCGTTCAATGAACTACATTCTCGAGAGGTGTGCTCGGCTGGTGCCTTGGTTGGGACGATCAGAGCAGAGATATCTCTCTTGTGGTCGAGTGGCTCAGACTAGGCACTTTGGATCCACTTCTTTTTCTTCGCCTTTCCCCGTGTACAGACGGGGTCGGCGTTTTTCGTCAGCCTCTCAATCAGCCCTAACTCGGCTGGTACCTTGGTTGGGACGATCAGAGCAGAGATATCTCTCTTGTGGTCGAGTGGGTCAGACTAGGCACTTTGGATCCACTTCTTTTTCTTCGCCTCTCCCCGTGTACAAACGGGGTCGGCGTTTTTCGTCAGCCTCTCAATCAGCCCTATTATTATGTTAAGGCGGTCTCTTCCTGATCCCTTGTGTGCCGCGTCCATTTTAATTTAGGACTATTGCACTGCTGCAGACAGTCAATCAGCCCTAACTAGGGTGATTGCTTTGGGCTGACATTTGATTTTGGCTACAATGGCTACAACAACAATGGAGTAGGTATCCACTGATTGATAAATATTGAAGTTCTTCTTTCCTTGTGCCTTTTGCACAATTTCATTTAGAATGCTTACCTTCTTTATTTTCATACCCTCCTATTTCCTATTTAAAGCCTCCTCCCTATTCCATCCCTTTTATCTCGGCTCTTCCTCAACCTTGTCTCTCCACCTCACTTTGGGTCTTCCTCTCTTATTGAAATAGCAGGGTAAGAGAAAGATCCTTTTTGTGTTTAACCTAACCCTATAATAACACTGGTCACTGCTCAAATTGTGACAGCTCCTTTTTGTAGCAAGTTTCCATTGACGTTACTTCTGAACAAGTACCAACATAGCCTATCAAGATTAATCCG
Organism: Diaphorina citri; assembly: GCF_000475195.1. Taxonomy (NCBI): domain Eukaryota; kingdom Metazoa; phylum Arthropoda; class Insecta; order Hemiptera; family Psyllidae; genus Diaphorina; species Diaphorina citri. The sequence goes on from NW_007377663.1 coordinate 129,366, forward strand.
CGCGTCCCAAACATGTGCCACTCTATTTATGCTGGGTTCAAATCCAAGTTCTAGATCATGAACACTGTGTGATTTATGTTAACGTCTTCATTTATTTCATTATCTATCGCTTTTATTCTATTATTTATAGGATTTATTCCATTATGTATCACTTTAATTCAACAATTCAAACAACGCGTTCTACAGCACAGAGAATGAATACAAAATTCAAACCGATTAACAACGATTGTTTATTCAACTCTCATTGTTAAACCGCATATGGAATTCACTTCGCCGCACCGGATCGATTAAAACGATTTAAAAGTCTCAAATCTATGTCATTTCATCTGTGTCATTTTCGTGTTGACATAGTATCTCATAACTTTGAATGTCATGACATTCGTTTTCAATCTAGTACATTTCCGGCTAATGTTAAAGACATTCGTGGACTACGATTAGGTATTTGATACGATGTTTATGGACTTCGTCTAGGCATGTGATATGGTCGTATGCCTCTCACGTTATTTGTACACTTTGTATCACATGTGTGAGAGTGGTTTTATTGGCACTACTGTGGATTTTGTTTTCACTAATGTTTCGATTTCGGTGACTTCCTCTCCGATTTTTGCTTTCAAAAGGATCGCTATCGGAATATTATTTGAAATAGGTATGTATGGGACTAATAGGAGGGGCGATTCTTGAGTCTTTTTGTTCTCTTATGCACCCATTTGGTCATTAACTTCTCAATCACCGCGCAAGTAATGTGCTACACCGCAACACTCGCCAAACATGTGAAAACATAAATAAAACCATCAGATCGGTTGAATCATACATAATTTATGTGGACTATGTATAACTTCTCGCTCTTATGTACCTACAAACTATGTATAACTTCTTAGCGGACCGTACTCTTTTCGCGTTTCATTGTAAGTTCCATATCGGATTGTAGGTAATAGTATCAGTAGAACCTAGATTCTCAGAACATCATATCTTCGGTTCGCAAGAACAAATCTCAGGTGGTATAGCTAGGTTTATTTATCACCAATAGAATACTATTTTTAATTTATGCAAAAATGTGTTCTGGAGTATTGGACGGAACCAATTTATCACTTTGGAAACAGATTTCAGTAATCTCTCTCTCAATTGTAAGTTCGATATCGGATTGTAGGTAATAGTATCAGTAGAACCTAGATTCTCAGACCATCATATCTTCGGTTCGCAAGAACAAATCACAGGTGGTAGCTAGGTTTATTTATCACCAATAGAATACTGTTTTTAATTTATGCAAAAATGTGTTCTGGAGTATTGGACGGAACCAATTTATCACTTTGGAAACAGATTTCAGTAATCTCTCTCTCAACAACTTTACACTAGGAGAATGTATTTTCACATTTGGCTGAGCACCGGGCATAAATCTGGGTTTTCTCTGACGTTTAAGATGACTCAGACGCGATCTGCTGGCATAATCTAGCATATTCCGGCTTTTCAGATCCTTGATAGTATCGGTAATCGAGTTTTGTTATTCACGCGTATTTCTGTTGCATGCTTTATGACTTGTGTGGTTTTGTGCAATGGCTCGTTTTCATTTGCGGCATGCCAAATTGTATGTAAAATTGTATAAAGGCACATATGTGTGGTGTTCAAATAGATTCGTGAGATCTGTGTTCTCATGTTGCAGTCAACCCTTATAAAAGAAGGTGATTTCTCAAAATACCTAATTACAATTTTGGCCAAATCGGTAAAGTGTTGACTCAGCTATAGAAGTAAATAACGTTTAAAATAACTCCTTCTATGATCAAGTTTGAATAAATCCTCGTGTAAACCCGACCTAAAACGTCAATATCAAAAGATAAATAATAAAGTCACGAACTTTGTCCAATACGAATGTAATACAACTCTGCAAGACATAAGAATGGCTTCCAGATATGTTAGGAAGTTCTTAATACAAGTTTATAGGCTGGCATGTACCTGCTCGTATTTCTATAGGTATATGAATAGGCGTATTGAAGCCGTATGGATATGTCTATAGGCACATGGAAGTTGATTTCTATAGGTATATGAATAGGCGTATTGAAGCCGTATGGATATGTCTATAGGCACATGGAAGTTGTAATACGTATTAAAAGGTATTACATTGATTAGAAGATAAACCAGTTGTTTGCAGAAGAGGTCATTGACCTCTCGAGAGGTCACTCTCGCGACCTTGACGTAATCCTATGGACATTTGTCGTCGGATTGGTGACTCTAGGCTCGTCTATTGATGACCTGCGTAGTGTAGTGGTCATGGTCTTGCAAGCAGAAGGTCCGGGTTCAATTCCTGGTGAAGTTGTGCTTTGGAATTTGGGTAGACGACTTGGTATTGTGAGTTCTATGATTCTTTCTACGAGTATGCTTAGTCGCTTAAAACGAAAAGCTGAAAAGCTTAGCCGAGAATTGATGTGACTCCTTTTAAAAAGTAATTATTTTATTTAATTACTTGGTTTGTGGCATTACAAGACCATTGCATTGGTATTTGGAGTCTTTGTTTCTTCATTTGTAAGTCCGAAATTTTGATCCTGGGAAGTTTTTCAGTTAGATAGGCTCTTCACTTCTTCAGTTTGAGTTTTATTATTTTTTCATATCAACAGAAAAAAAAATATACCTCCATATAAGAATAGGGTATTAGAAAGTTAGTCGTTCCGAGAACAAACGTCATCTAATCAGAATTTAACCCACCCGCGACCTAGTTCTTTCAAAGCAGATACCTACGCTACCCTTCTAACTAGGCTGGCGAACTTCTATCCTCCCCCCCTTAAGAAGTATCCGTTCAAATTTCCCAAAGATTTCATAAAAAATACACCGTACTCTTTTCGCGTTTCATTGTAAGTTCAATATCGGATGGTAGGTAATAGTAGTATCAGTAGAACCTAGATTCTCAGAACATCATATCTTCGGTTCGCAAGAACAAATCTCAGGTGGTAGCTAGCTTTATTTATCACCAATAGAATACTGTTTTTAATTTATGCAAAAATGTGTTCTGGAGTATTGGACGGAACCAATTTATCACTTTGGAAACAGATTTCAGTAATCTCTCTCTCAACAACTTTACACTAGGAGAATGTATTTTCACATTTGGCTGAGCACCGGGCATAAATCTGGGTTTTCTCTGACGTTTAATAGCGTAGGTTATAACTGTGCTTTTCGACATGTGGTTGTTGCTAAAGGAATACAAAAATTTAGTAATGAGAGGCTTGAAATGGAATCCAAATATTTTGGTTTTGAATCTAACGGAGCTACGGAGCTGTCAAAAAGGATTTTTATTAAAAAAGAAGTAGGTATAGCGTAACTTGACCCAAAACGGCTTCTGAACTTGTTTAACCTACTTAGTTCACGTGCTTTTTTTTCTACCCAGTGAACTTGAATAAAACTTGGGGGAAAACAACAAAAACAATTTGGTAGTTCCTTCAGTATATTAAAACGTTCCTTCTCTTTTCGCTTTCGGGACAATAAGACCTCTCTATCCTATATCTGCGAGAGTAAAGGGGCTTTTCAGTCTCATTCTGGTAGTATAAGCAGAGTATACGAGTATTCTATTCTATTCTATTGCAAGTGAGAAATGTGCTGTTGCTCCATTCTCATCTGCATGTAAGTTTTGTACACTTAAGTGCGGGCTTGAGTAATGTGATTATTTGCTGTGGCATGTCTAACTTGTTCGCTAATGATGGGCGATACTCAAAACGGAGGAAAAATTCGAGAATAAATACTCGTCTTCCCATTTTGCCTGGATCTCAAATTTCCAAGATCGTCAAAATAGTTATTTATCTTCTGCTGAAGTTTGTTTAATGAGTATGACGATTATCTTAGTTAAAAAAAAAAAATATTAAAAAATTTGTTTTTGGGAAACGCGGAAGACATTTTCAGAATAAGTGCGTGTCTACAAAATTAATCAATATTGACCTATGAGAAGAAAAAATAGGTCCTCTTTTAAGGTGTGTCCACACATAGTCAACTGGCCATCGATCGAACGTCGACTGAAACGTCCACACTGCCTCGACAACATAGTTTTATCTCGTCGTTCGACGGCGACGGACGGTTGACTATGTTTAGACACACCTTTATTACGAGATTTTAGATATATCATAGGTTTGGCTTGGTTTGGCTACTTGTTTCTTTTGATTTATCTTTGAATGATCTACTAGAAAACCAAAGACGATGTCTTGACAATAACATAAAGGTGGAACAAACAAAGCCTCACGGACACGAAAAGAAAGAAGAAGATCTGTACAAAAAACATTGAGAAATATTCTCAAAACATTCAGAAAAGTTATTTAGACTAAACTTAATAAAGAAGAGAATTTAAATTCAAACTGTCCCTAATTTTTCGCACTCAAGTGTATGTTCGCGACTATCGAGAACTTATTGTCTGCAAACAGAGGAAACATTGTACAAAGTTTTGAGTGCTCGACAGGTTTTATGGTTTCAATCTTTTTATAATATGTACTTGTGAATTTTTCCATTTGGGTTTTTTTATAGGATTTTAAATAGAGGTATTTCAGTCTTCTCATCGCTTTTAAAGAAGGGATCCAGCTCGTAATATGGAGAGACGAAAGCTACTTCTCCATATAAACACCGAGGAGGACGAGGACGACTCCCCTCCATCATCCGCCAGCAAGTTACTCATCGAATGCCCTCGCGTTGTCTACACAGCCTTCTGTTTCATCATCTTCCTCACGACGTGTCTCTTTCTACTCATCCTGTTCGTGTTTCTTTTCCTACTAAATGATATAAATCGTCACAGTGCAACAGATAGGCCTAGTCACGTGACCACAGTGAAACCCGTCACCACCACCATCTATCGGAACAAACAGTCCATGTTCGAGTATCTAAGAGGATTACATCGGAAGAAAAACAAAACAAAGTCAAAATATTGGAGTAAGAACCTCACGGAAACTTGTTTGGAGATGATCCAGCATGATGAATTTGACTTGAACAACGCTACAAGGAAAAGTCAAAATATTGGAGTAAGAACCTCACAGAAACTTGTTTGGATATGATCCAGCATGATGAATTTGACTTCAACAATGTCACAAGAAACAATGTCTTCTTCACCAAAGCTGCCAATGAAGTCATCGATGAGAAATTTGCCTGCTGTATCGAGTCGACCTTGTATTTGAACCCTTACAAGACCGTGTTCCTACTGAATGTTGCTGTTGAGGGGAATGACAATGCTGAGGTCACTCAACCTGTCAATGACACAAAAGCCGCGTACCAGACACATTTCAACTACTTGAAATCCTTCTACAAGAATCTCAAACTGAAAGACATCAACACGGATAACTTCTTCGCCAGAACACCGTTTGAAAGACTCGACAAGTCTGGCAATGAGAAACTCTTGATGACAATGGTCAAACTCATAACCCTGTGGAAGTACTCCGGGTTGGTCAACTCCAAAGGGAACCTACTCCTCTCTAACTTGTTCTACAATCAGTCGACGATCCTGTTGGAAAAATCCGTGATGTATTCATCATACTCCCAAATATGCTCTCCTGTTATTGAGAAACTCCTGTTGAATTTCAAAACGCTGTCGAACGAACCTCACGAAACCATTGAACAACTGATGAACACTGCGATTGATAATGTCACCAATGAATGTGGTCAATGTGACGTCAAAAAGTTGACCCAGTTTGAAGTGTGCAAGATTTTAAAACCATCCTGCTACTTTATCAATATTGATTCTGTCTGGAAGTCGAATGTTAACATGTCGACGTACTGTCCGAAAATGTACGCTCTGATGTCCAAAGTGTCGGACACAAGCGGTACTGAGAAGAAACCACCTATCCTTGTATCGCTCTGATCTGTCTTAAGAAAAGTGGACACATGAGGTCTATTCCTCAACAACAACAACATTGAGTAATTATTCAGAAGATCAGAAGCCATGACAATGAAAATAAAGCTCCTTTTTGTGTTTAACCTAACCCTATAATAACACCTGTCACTGCTCATTTGGACAGCTTCTTTTTGTAGCAATTTTCCATTAACGTGACTTCTCAACAAGTACCGTATCTTACAACCTACTAATTCGTTAGTTGTGTACCAAAATCCTAAAATGAGTGCCACATTCGGTTGTCAAGGTACTCGTACAAGAACACAACGTTCAGAAATTGTGCACCGGTTGATTGGCGTAAAGGGCCATCAAAGTGTTGTTTTGTTGATGTCTTGATGAGTAGCAATAAAGAAATCAACACGCACAACTGTTGGGACTAATATAGCTCTGCTGCATTTTACGCATTAATTATATCATTAATTTTGTCGAAAATTCAAAATGTTATGTTTAGGTTAACTTTCTGTCGGTTTAATCGTCAAATTACAGGGATTTTAGTCTTGTCGAAAAGTTGTGTTTGTTATGTTTAACTTGAATTTCCGATTTAATCGTCGGATTACGGGTTTTATACTACAGTGACCCGACCATCTTTCAAAAACCCATGTCAATGTCCTCACTATACTCATGATGATGCATAGACTATAAATCTATCAAAATCTCACACTTTGCTACATATAAGATCAAAACTTTGACACCTTAGTGCTCTTAAGGCTCAATTTGGCTTAGTGTGTTATAGTGTTTGACATGAGAGTGTAAATATTTAAATTCAATTCCCCTTTATCTTGTCATCTTGACGTGGCTTCTTGAAAGCCTGTATGAGTTAAGTGCTCTCTTCAGATCTTGATGAAAGCAAAAGAATTAGATATGTTTTATTGATTTTGACAAATTGGCCTTGGACTTCTATTATTGCGGTCAAAGTCTCAAATAAATGAGGACAAAATTCCATGCCTCAGCTGATAAATAACACGCGCCCTCCTGTTTATCAGGTGTTGACTCAGCTATACGAGTAAATAACGTTTAAAATAACTCCTTCTATGATCAAGTTTGAATATGTCCTCGTGTAAACCCGACCTTTTTAAACGTCAATATAAAAGATAAGTAATAAAGTCACGAACTTTGTCCAATACAAATGTATTAATGTAATACAGCTTTGCAAGACATAAGAATGGTTTCCAGATATGTTAGGAAGTTCTTAATACAAGTTTACAGGCATGTAATCGTATTTCTATAGATATACGGGATCAATACATCTTCTTAGGCGTATTGCAGCTGGATTTGTCTATAAGTCTATAGCTATAGGCACATGGAAGTGTAATACGTATTAAAAGGTATTACATTGATTAGAAGCCAAACCAGTTGCAAAAAAGTTCATTGACCTCTCGCGACCTTGACGTAATCTTAGGGGCATTTATCGTCGGATTGGCGACTCTAGGCTCGGTTATCGATGACCTTAGTAGTGTAGTGGTCATGGCCTTGCAAGCAGGAGGTCTGAATTCAATTCCTGGCTAGGTTCTGATTGGGATCTGGGTAGACCACTTTTAACTTTGTATTGTGTGTTCTGTGATTCTTTCTACAAGCATGCGTGAGCTCACGTGATATGAAGTCGTTCCGAGAACAAATCAGGATAAAACCTGCCCGCGACCTATTTCTTACAAAGCAGATACGCTACCGCTACCCTTCTAACTAGGCTAGCGAACTTCTATCCCCCCCTCCCCCCCTTAAGAAGTATCCGTTCAAATTTCCCAAAGATTTCATAAAAAATACACCGTACTCTTTTCGCGTTTCATTGTAAGTTCCATATCGGATTGTAGGTAATAGTATCAGTAGAACCTAGATTCTCAGACCATCATATCTTCGGTTCGCAAGAACAAATCACAGGTGGTAGCTAGGTTTATTTATCACCAATAGAATACTGTTTTTAATTTATGCAAAAATGTGTTCTGGAGTATTGGACGGAACCAATTTATCACTTTGGAAACAGATTTCAGTAATCTCTCTCTCAACAACTTTACACTAGGAGAATGTATTTTCACATTTGGCTGAGCACCGGGCATAAATCTGGGTTTTCTCTGACGTTTAATAGCGTAGGTTATAACTGTGCTTTTCGACATGTGGTTGTTGCTAAAGGAATACAAAAATTTAGTAATGAGAGGCTTGAAATGGAATCCAAATATTTTGGTTTTGAATCTAACGGAGCTACGGAGCTGTCAAAAAGGATTTTTATTAAAAAAGAAGTAGGTATAGCGTAACTTGACCCAAAACGGCTTCTGAACTTGTTTAACCTACTTAGTTCACGTGCTTTTTTTTCTACCCAGTGAACTTGAATAAAACTTGGGGGAAAACAACAAAAACAATTTGGTAGTTCCTTCAGTATATTAAAACGTTCCTTCTCTTTTCGCTTTCGGGACAATAAGACCTCAGAAGCAGAAGTGCCCGCTATCAAATCCGGCCCGATGGACCAAAAATAAAACCGTTACGTGATTCCCGTAATTAACGAACTATAACACTAATTAATGTCTACAAGAAAGGGTCCAGTATGTTGTATTGTTGACATTGACCATGTACTTTGCCTCGTGCTTGCTTGTCAAGTTTATGTACGAGATACCTATTTACATAATATCTATTTCCATAGTAAATATCTATTTACATAGTACATAATGACTATTTACATAGTACATATTAATATCTATTTGCATAGTACATCGGAATCAGGTGCATAAATCAGCTTACGTACAATCTACTGATTAAAACGAGAACTTGGCTCACCTGTTCAGAACTTCAGAATCCAGATGATCTCTTCTGTAATATTCTCTAATCAAATGATTCAGCAAATTCATGACGCATGGAATCGTGCGGATAATGTCATAAAAATCGTATAAAACTAAATGCAATCGTATAAAATAGTATAAATGCAATATTGATCAACGGATTTACAAAGACATAGCTGTCACAAAACACTTCATTGCGTGAACGGTCTAAATGCATCCGTTGTCGGATATACACAGTCATACCTGTCATAAAACGCATCAATGCGTGAATGATCTTTTGTGCGTAGAGGTCTCACGATGCGTTTTCAAAAAGGGGTCAGACCTCTACGTCTGATTGGAGCTATTGTAATCTGAAAGTTGGTAAAGTTCGCTGACATGGGACTGATTCGGAAATCAAAACTGATTTTTGATCGTACAATACTACCTATCTCCTATGCACCTATGCTTATGCAGTCTAGGTATGCCTAAGAGCAACTGTGGAAAATCCCGTTAAGTTGGGTGCCATTAATAATTTTGTAAAGCCATTGCTCATGGCTCAGTAAAGCCATTAATAATTTTGAGGAAACCAGTCGGCTCAACAGCTGAAAATGTCGGAAATTTTTCGGTGTTTTCCGAGTGCTCGACAGGTTTTATGGTTTCAATCTTTTTATAATATGTACTTGTGAAATTTTCCATTTGGGTTTTTTTGTAGGATTTTAAATAGAGGTATTTCAGTCTTCTCATCGCTTTTAAAGAAGAGATCCAGCTCGTAATATGGAGAGACGAAAGCTACTTCTCCATATAAACACCGAGGAGGACGAGGAAGACCCACCCTCATCATCCGCCAGCAAGTTACTCATCGAATGCCCTCGCGTTGTCTACACAGCCTTCTGTTTCATCATCTTCCTCACGACGTGTCTCTTTCTACTCATCCTGTTCGTGTTTCTTTTCCTACTAAATGATATAAATCATTATAAATAACTTGCATCATTTCGGTATATTGGCAGCTTTTTTTACGGGAATGGAATGCTCTTTGACATCTTCCGTGAAGACAAAAATGGACAATTAATTCATGTCGGATGGCAATTAGCATCAATGTTGTTATATTGTTGTTGACCTGAGTCTAAAAATAAACAATCAGGTTTGTACAGTTTTGTAGAGTTGGTTAAACTGGACAATTTAAAACGGTGCTTCCGATGCCATATGCCAAGTCAAAATATTGGAGTAAGAACCTCACGGAAACTTGTTTGGAGATGATCCAGCATGATGAATTTGACTTGAACAACGCTACAAGGAACAATGTCTTCTTCACCAAAGCTGCCAATGAAGTCATCGATGAGAAATCTGCCTGCTGTATTGAGTCCACCTTGTACTTGAACCCTTACAAGACCGTGTTCCTACTGAATGTTGCTGTTGAGGGCAATGACAATGCTGAGGTCACTCAACCTGTCAATGACACAAAAGCCGTGTACCAGACACATTTCAACTATTTGAAATCCTTCTACAAGAATCTCAAACTGAAAGATATCAACACGGACATCTTCTTCGCTAAAACGCCGTTTGAAAGGCTCGACAAAGCTGGCAATAAGAAACTCTTGATGACAATGGTCAAACTCATAACCCTGTGGAAGTACTCCGGTTTGGTCAACTCCAAAGGGAACCTACTCCTCTCCAACTTGTTCTACAACCAGTCGACAATCCTGCTGGAGAGATCCGTCCTCTATTCATCACACTCCCAAATATGCTCACCGGTTATTGAGAAACTCCTGTTGAATTTCAAAACGCTGTCGAACGAACCTCACGAAACCGTTGAGCAACTGATGAACACTGCGATTGATAATGTCACCAATGAATGTGGTCAATGTGACGTCAAAAAGTTGACCCAGTTTGAAGTGTGCAAGATTTTAAAACCGTCCTGCTACTTTATCAATATTGATTCTGTCTGGAAGTCGAATGTTAACATGTCGACGTATTGTCCGAAAATGTACGCTCTGATGTCCAAAGTGTCGGACACAAGTGGTACTGAGAACAAACCACCTATCTTTGTATCACTCTGATCTGGCTCAACAAATGTTTACACATGGGGTACATTCCTCAACAACGACTAACTTGGATAATTATTTAGAAGCCAAGACAATGAAAAAGAAAGCTCCTTTTTGTGTTTAACCTAACCCTATAACCTGACACTTTACGACAGCTTATGCGGAAGTAGCTAAACAAATTGCGCGCAAAAAAGCTCTTTAGAAATAGAAAATTGTTTCGTTCACGTTTGAGACCTCTTGGATTCATGTGATTTCATGTAGTGAGGAGCTTTTACTCGTGAAACTGATGGTAGAAACTCACTACCATCACGTCACACGTCACGTGAAGTCATGAGGAGTGAGAAAGATGTAGTTCAAAGTTTTGCCATGATATTATTGAATATTATTCACCGGACGTTTCTACCTTTACACTGAGGACATTTTTTTCTGTATGTATGAGCGTATATCTGTTTCTTATTCTATGGGCTGATTTCGATGTAATTTTGAAAAAAATGTCCCACACAGAAAGGAAAATTCCCGTATTTTTGGCTACATTGGATCTTTGTAGCGTTTACGCTACAATTGAAGAAACTAATAAAGGTTATTGGAACTTACCCTTCTGGAAAAACAGAGAGGCCAAAAGGCATAACGACGTCCCCAGAGACGACGTCATAGTTACGATGAAACCGTCACGTCAGGTGTGCCAGGCGTTAAGTTCTTGGAACTCTGAAACATTAGATAATAAAAGTGTTTGTAAGAAACGTGCAGGATAACGGTACATTTTTCTATTTCGGGAAACTTTCGAAAACGGAACCGATTCCGATGGCGCACCATCTTCGTTTTCTTATGTTCAGTATAGGTGTTCTTTCAGTTTCCTAGAGGGAACCATTTCTGTTTCCCAAAGTTTCCCGAAAGGAAAGTGCGTGAAAGTGACGAGATTTCAGAGGATCACTGTCCGAACTAAATCCGGACACTTTTGGATGGAGGAACCCTTTCAGAAGAACCCTGCCACCTAAAAGAAAGGCGAAATTTCATGAATTATGACGTCACAAGAAGGCCAAAGACATTCCATCATCCGGTTTGGACAAGAAGAAGACATCCCCGTTAGCATCAGCATCAGTACCACTGGGTCACGGTCGTTTCAACTTGTTTCCGAATAAATTACATGGGAATTCTCCAGGGGACAAAATTGGCAAGCGTCCCAAAATACAATCGAGATAACGGGTCCAGAGCGAGGCAGGCCCAAAACAAGATCATCTTTGGATGGAGGAACTCTTTCAGAAGAACTCTGCCACCTAAAAGAAAGGCGAAATTTCATGAATTATGCCGTCACAAAAAGGCCAAAGACATTCCATCATCCGGTTTGGACAAGAAGAAGACATCTCCGTTAGCATCAGTACCACTGGGTCACGGTCGTTTCAACTTGTTTCCGAATAAATTACATGGGAATTCTTCAGGGGACAAAATTGGCAAGCGTCCCAAAATACAATCGAGATAACGGGTCCAGAGTGAGGCAGGTCCAAAACAAGATCATGTATCTTGGTGATATTTCAGGAGACTGTTTGTAGTGGCGTGTCATCCATAGGAGCTAAGGAAGCGCGTTTTTTGCGCCCACCAGCCGAGTTAGCTTCCACCCGGGGCGGATTTTATCCTGAACGGATAATGTTCGTTCTCGGAACGGCTGGCTTTCTCCTATCCTGTCTTCCTTCTTCGATTTCTCCTTTATGACTTGTGTGGTTTTGTGCAATGGCTCGTTTTCATATGAGGCATGCCAAATTGTATGTAAAATTGTATAAAGGCACATAATATGTGTGGTGTTCAAATAGATTCGTGAGATCTGTGTTCTCATGTTGAAATTTGTTTGAAACCCCCTCTATCATATTTTCATGTAGAAAGAAGGAGATCAAGCAATCCCAAAATTATGCAAGGGAAGGTTCAGAGGCCCTTGTCAACGAAAAAATTGCATCAGTAATTCCAAAAACTTGAGCCCAATTTTAACCTTGTTGCAATTAGGTATAACGTTGAACAATAACGAAATTCTAAACTGCCAAAAACTCACTATTACACAAATGAGCATCTTCATTTAGCAGCTCACTGATTAGACAAACCTAACGAACAATTCCTACCTGGCTTAGACGGCAAGCTTTTTATCATGCGGATCTGTACATAAGTTACAACCATGATTAAGCTCTGCCATTGTTCTTCTCTAGCGACCAGAAATCACACAAACTTAGCCATCCATGTTCTTTCAATTTTTCAATTTGTTGGAATCCTTCAGAATCTTCAGATTGGCAAAAACAAAAGGCTTCACAATCTTCCAGTGACTTCCGGATGAGGATTAGTAATTTGAATAGGTATTTCCTATCTGGCTTAGTTACCTGGGGATCTTTTCCTAAGATAAATATTAATTAGTTAATCCTTGGTGGCATCATCAGCATCAATCTCGTCAGGGAATTAGTCAAACCTCTTCGAAAAAAAAAAATATAATAATAATAATAATAATAATAAGAAGAAGAAGAAGAAGAAGAAGAAGAAGAAGAAGAAGAAGAAGAACTCTGTAGGCCCGGCCATAAGACAATGGATTTATAGCTTCCGCTTTTGAAAATCCCACAACACACCACTACGTCTAATGACTGTTTTGGTTTCAGAGTATCGCTTTGATATTGAGACTAGCTTGTAAACTGCGATAACATCTCAATCGGGTGTCTTGAACTTTGTTAGTAGGTCTGTAGGTACTTGGAGGAGGTTCAAATATTGAAAATAATAATAATAATAAGAAGAAGAAGAACTCTGTAGGCCCGGCCATAAGACAATGGATTTATAGCTTCCGCTTTTGAAAATCCCACACCACACCACTACGTCTAATGACTGTCTTGGTTTCAGAGTATCGCTTTGATACTGATACTAGCTTGTAAACTGCGATAACATCTCAATCGGGTGTCTTGAACTTTGTTAGTAGGTCTGTAGGTACTTGGAGGAGGTTCAAATATTCTGCGATTAGAGCATTTGGAGTTGAAAGTATGATTAGAGCTTTGGAGTTATGTAGAAGTGGGATTGATTTGTCACTGTCTGTTTGCTGTCATTGGTTCCTGTACATGTCGTTCGCTAGTAAGTTTATAGTGATGTTGCAGACTTGATCTTTTTTTTTACTACACCTTTGATAAGCAAACATTGAAAAGATTTATACAAAGGTATGCTGGATTAAAATCAGATTAATCCCGGATGTGTGCCCTGCCGGATTTTAGAGGAAGGTAGAAGATGTAAGCGCATGGATAAAGTTTCCTAAACATGGATAAGGATTCCAAAGCAGTTAAAAATGCACTGGTTATAGGTATATTCAGTAAAAACTTCGAACTTAGAATTTACTAATGACTTGGGTAAACTACAACCAATTCCGCTATTTCTGTTTACTTCCAGTAAGAATCCACAAAATGCACTCTGCAAAGCTCCAATCCTCCATCTGTGTCAGCAATGCAAAGACCATCACTCCAGCACGTGGCTTAGGTAAGAATATTCCTCCCAACAATCAAAGAAGGCTCATGACAATAAGATTCGATGGGCTCCAATCCTCCATCTGTGTCAGTAATGCAAAGACCATCACTCCAGCACGTGGCTTAGGTAAGAATATTCCTCCCAACAATCAAAGAAGGCTCATGACAATAAGATTCGATGACTCCATAGCTCCATATTTTGAAAAGCATTTGATATTGTTAACAATTAAGAATAGCTTCTTATTTTCAGGTACCAAAAGTACTTGATATTATTTAACACCTATATTCCTATGTAGCATGTGAAGACACTGTGTGTGTGTACACGTCAGGTAATTATATTGGTACCCAGCAGGGCCGTATTTAAGGTGGGGGGCCTCAGGGCTTTTCTTTCTCCCCTCACTGTTTGTTTACCGTGCCCCCCTCACTAAAATCCTGGATACCGACCTTGGCCGTTCATGGGGGGGGGTTCCTGTAAACGTGTAAACACAACACATTAGGACCTTTAATTTCTCTCTCTCTCTCTCTCTCTCTCTCTCTCTCTCTCTCTCTCTCTCTCTCTCTTTTTTTTTTTTTTTTTTTTTTTAGAAACAAACAAACTAACAGACAAACACAACAAAGTACTCCAGATAAGAAAACCCAGTACATTCCGAGTTGTGATTTATTCATTCAATCTGTGAATGCTTTTATCATATTTAAAGGATTTTTCCTGAAGGGGCCAATTGTTGGACTCAGCCCCAAGGTCCGGTAGGCCCTGAGACTCCCCTGGTACCCAGAACTGCAGTTTGGTATTGACTATTAACCATACTGTCCTTCAAAACGGACATGTGGGACAATGGACCTGGCCTTGATCAGGAAATTGATCTACAGGTTGCTCAGAAAGGACAATACTCGTAATAATTGTTATTAGACATCTTGATCATCAGATCGTTATACCTTATACCTACATCTTGATCATCGCGTTGAATAGAGACCATTGGACTTACTGAAGCTTTAGAATTTTTTTTATATATTTATACTTTTTATTAGGTGTAGAATACCTACTAGTACGTAGTCATGAAACGTAAATCAAGAATTGAGCCTGCGGGTGGATTTGTTTCAAGATTGCATTTAGTTTCGGGCATTTGTTTGCCGTATGTGGCATGGCTTTGTTTATCGACTGGGGTCCTCTCAAAAAATGGCTGTGAGCACTTTATCTAATGTCCCGAATGAATGAATGACTTATTTACAAATCGATCACTATTGATGACCCTCAATCGAGGTCTTAGCAAGATCAACTCTAAAACAAAAGATTAATTAGATTAACATGTTGGTTCGGGGCAACATGGTCAACAGCCAGTGGCAATAACACGTTGAACCAGTTTCCAATTGATCACTGAAGCAACGCTGCGCGTGGTTAGTATCCGGCAATCGCTTCCTGGCTTTTCCCGGCCCCACTCAGGTTTTGTTAGATTAATGTGAGGCGGGCAGCTTGTCGCCGAATGAAGGAAAACTCCCGTCACTAAAGATTAAATTTAGCTGTTCTACAGTGACGATAATCTTCTATCTAAAAATGTCTCATAGGTATGTTTCGGCAATATAGGGTATATCCGTCAACCCGTCAAATCTATAACGATTTTTCTGATTCCTACCTCCAATCAGCCGGTCCGAAAAGTGGGAGTCAAATCTTGTGAACATCAAAACATAAATGAATCAGACGGGAGACCCATAACGTCCATACAAGAATAGCCATAGCGCCATTGTTGCAGAAAACATAATTCAATATTGTACCCCCCAAAAAATACCACTTCGTGGCATAAAAAAGACCCCGCCAAGTCGTTCCTCCCAAAATAAATCAAGTGCCCACAAAAAACTGTCCCTAATTTTTCGCACTCAAGTGTATGTTCGCGACTATCGAGTACCTGATGTTGTCTGCAAACAGAGGAAACATTGTACAAAGTTGTCATGATATATGTAGAACCAAAGAGTTGTCAACACATCAATCATGACAAACATGAAACACGTCTAAAATCAACAAAAAGTTCAACGAGCAAAAAAGTCATTAGTTAAAGCCAAAATAGCAACATTGATCTACAGAAAGACAGAAACCCCTACTGAGAACAACTTTGACGGAGGAAAATTCTAAAGCCTTCAGATTTTCTTCAAAGAAAAAACCCTGTAAAAGGAAGTTGTACAGAAATACCTGAAGATATGATGTTCATGATGAAGACTTCACTGAAGTTCATTATGGAACACGCACAACTGTAATAGCACGAGTCAAAAGTCAAGAGGAAGGTTGCCATTTTTAATAGCATTTTCATCCTCAATTATGGACCACTCTAAATTTTGAATCCAATAAGTAACATACAGGGTTCGCAGAAATATCTGTGACGAAGATGAGTCAGAGGAAGATTATGATAAACGTAGGTAGGTAGCAGCTACTTTTGATTAAGGCAAACGTAACCTTGAGGGAAATGCTTTACGAATACGACATGATTTGTACTCGAACCAACATCCTTCAGGACTCGAATCAACACCAATCTCTGCAGGTAGGGCATTTACTAACCACATTTTACACTATGGACTTGGAGGTCTTTATTTTGAAGAAAAGAAGCTCTTGGAAATCAAGACCTGATATGTAAGTATAAGATCTAAAAAGAAGACGAATTCTTTGGAAACATTGCCCTCAAAGTGAACCGATTATTTATCAAACCAATTAGAAATCTTCTGGAAACCAATTAGAAGCAAAAGATGTACATGCTTTCTCAAGAGAAATAGGAAAACAGTGGACATGCAGACATGTCCACTGTTTTCTTAGGTGATTAATTCATGAGGCAATTTTTAAATTGTAAAAAACTTGTTCAGGAATTCAGTGCAGATAGGTTAAAAGCACTAGAGAAGATAGAAAAACGTGTAGGAGATAGGTTTGTAATGTTATGAAATATTGATCTATTAGAAGGAAAAATAAAAACAACAAAAAGAAAAGAAACAAACTAACAGACGAACACAACAAAGTACTCCAGATAAGAAAACCCAGTACATTCCGAGTTGTGATTTATTCATTCAATCTGTGAATGCTTTTATCATATTTATCATCAGATCGTTATAGCTACATCTTGATCATCGCGTTGAATAGAGACCATTGGACTTACTGAAGCTTTAGAATTTTATGTTTATACTTTTTATCAGGAGTAGAATACCTACTAGTACGTAGTCATGAAACGTAAATCAAGTATTGAGCCTGCGGGTGGATTTGTTTCAAGATTGCCTTTAGTTTCGGGCATTTGTTTGCCCGTAAATGCAGTTTCTTTGTGTTATTATGTCACAACTCACAACTTTGGTGCTCACTGCAGCATTGTAGGATTTTCCCAATATCTCAATAAACCTATCATCCAATGTTTACCTACCATGCTGGCACCGGTCGCTATGCGCATTTATATGTCATAGCTACTCATTTTCCTCTGGGGCATTTTGGCCCACCGACCTACATATTAAATAGAAAGGTGAAAGTGGCCCAGTCATGAAAACCCCACATTCTCTGAAAAGGGAACGCTGATTGCAATCATTTATCAAATTCGTAAGTCCCACACAATAGAAACAAAATTGAGCATACAACAACATAGGTCGAGGAACTTGGAGAATGTACGAATGTGTTCCTAGCGAAGCTCCAAGTTCTGGGTCAATACCATGTGAATATTAATGATGACAAATTAAACAAATATGGAGAAGACAAACATGGTTAGAGAATGGCAGAATGGGACTTGAAATCAGAATACGGGATTTAACGGAAGATCTAATAGTGGCACGACAATATGACAAATGGAAAGGGATTTTTCCCTCCTTCTGGGTATTAAAAAGTAGTGTGGACTAGAAAATCATACCTGAAATTCTACCCTCTGGCCGGGGGACTATAAATTGAGATGGTCCTCAAGATGGTTGATCTTGAGAACCGATTCATCCTGTGGGTCAGGACGAGATCAAAATATAGCACCAACAAAAGTAAGAAAACAACAGGAGCAACACCAACATCAAAACCACCACCAACAACAACAATAACAACAACAGCGAAAAAAATATCACTACCACTAACAACGTCGACAAAGACATCAACAAAAACTACCAATAACGTCGACAGTCACCTGAGGACTCAGTATAAAGAGACACTTCAGATTCACACTCAGGTCACAGTCCAAATAATTGATGTAAACCCTCCAGCCATCCACACCCACATAACAAGTGTTGTTGGGATTAGTGAAACCATCTAACGTTTCTTGTTAGATGAATCATTTAGGGGCTAGGTCACGGATAAATCTGTGTGCCAAATGATGATAGTAAGATACCGTGTTTTTATTTATGTGGTCGATCCGTGGTTCAAATCTTTGAATTATAATGGATATTTTTTGATTTATCTTAATATATAAATGAGAAAATAAGTGATATTTTACTTTTTGATTTAACAATGGGTGATACAGAATTCTTGTCACTCCCAATGTACTTCTCGTTGTGTCATTCCGAATAATGGTGCCTCCATCATATCTATTGGTGGAGATGACACATTTACAAATTATGCCCTCTATCAATACCTATTAGTGGAGATGGCAAAGTTACTAATTGATAACTCGGTTAACCTGCCTCGGTGGCGTAGTGGTTAAGATGCCTGGTAAACAGGAAGGCATGGGTTCAATCGCAGAAGAGACACGGAACATTTTCATGTACGAGTAGTACATCTTCATCCAAATGTTGTAACATGAAATACGACCACGGTTTGGTTATTGTTGATTTTCAGTACTTACGAAGTTTTAAAATGATTCTTTCTGTTCTTTTATTCAGAGTTCAGAGGTAGGTAATTGAGACTCAAAAAACTTTAACCAAAAACACTTTCTTCAAATTGACCTGACCCAGAACCTCTCTGTTGGTAACTGGATCAAACTTCAAAACAACATTGTTAAGGTTATTCACGTGGAAATGCAATGCCTCCAATCAAAGCTCAAAACAATCATTTCTAGCAGTCCTATACTGAAATAGGTAAAAAGGACAACAACTAGAAAAAATTCACCAACAAAACAATATCATCAATATCATTACCACCAGCATCAACTACAACAACAACAACAACAACAACAACAGTGTAACAGTAACGACAGTAATAATGATGATAATAATAATTTCTAGTAATACATCTTACAAACCTATCCAAAAGAAACAATCACAACAATGGCAACAACAAAAACAATAGTAACAGTAATAACAATAGCAGTAACAACAAATCTAATGCATCTTTTTTTGGCCAAAAACAATCATATCTTCCAATGCATCTCAAAACCAATCCACAATACAGTTTCTCTAGCGCCTATGCCTGAAAATAATGGTTTGTGGAGTTGTATCGTCAGAGTGGACAAACATAACTTTAGCATGTTTGTTGGTAATGTATCTAGGTATGGTTTCTCACATGGATGATGAGTTGATGAGGTGTTCAATATAATTGTTATACAATTCAAGTTCATAGTCATAGTCATATTGGTAGTATTTATTGAAGACAATGTCAAAAGCACAC
Organism: Diaphorina citri; assembly: GCF_000475195.1. Classification (NCBI taxonomy): domain Eukaryota; kingdom Metazoa; phylum Arthropoda; class Insecta; order Hemiptera; family Psyllidae; genus Diaphorina; species Diaphorina citri. The sequence goes on from NW_007377663.1 coordinate 148,994, forward strand.
ATATCTTCAGAGTGTACAACTCCATGTTTGTAGGTATGTTTTCTAGGATGATTAGATGTTCAATATAATTGTTACCTAATTCAAGTTCATAGTCATATTGGAAATATTCATTGCAGACAATGACAAGAAGAAGAGTCATAGTCATAGGTAGTGGACAAAATTACCTTTAGAATATTCGTTGGTATGTGTGTGGGTATATTCAATATATATTATAATTTATTGTTATCTAATTCAAGTTCATAGCCATTGGTTAATTCTCATTTTTAATAGCATTTTCATCCTCAATTATGGACCACTCTAAATTTTGAATCCAATAAGTAACATACAGGGTTCACAGAAATATCTGTGACGAAGATGAGTCAAAGGAAGATCATGTAGGTACTCAGGTTAGGTACTTTTGTAGGTACGTAGGTTAGGTACTTTTGATTTGATTTGGCTGAGGTGTAAAGCAAAACCTAACCTTGAGGGAATAAAATTGGTATAAGTAGGGCCATCGGCTTTAATAAACGCCCTTGGTCACTGCGACCTGGTTAGATCTTTTGTGACAAATTTGAGGGAAATGTAAAGCATTTACGACTTGACTTGGACTCGAACCAACATTCTCCAGATCCAAAGCTCACTGTGCTAACTAACCAATTTAACCATGCACGAATAATCTATGGATGTAGGGCATTTACTAACCACATTTTTTACACTATGGACTTGGAGGTCTTTATTTTGAAGAAAAGAAGCTCTTGGAAATCAAGTAAGTAAGATCTAAAAAGAAGACGAATTCTTTGAAAATATTGCCCTCAAAGGGAACCGATTATTTATCAAACCAATTAGAATTCTTCTGGAAACCAACTAGAAACAAAAGATGTACATGCTTTCTCATGAGAAATAGGAAAACAGTGGACAGACATGCAGACATGTCATTCTTAGGTGATTAATTCATGAGGCAATTTTTAAATTGTAGAAAACTTGTTCAGGAATTTAGTGCAGATAGGTTAAAAGCACTAGAGAAGATAGAAAAACGTGTAGGAGATAGGTTTGTAATGTTATGAAATATTGATCTATTAGAAGAGGAAGGTTGAAGGTTGCATGGAGATCTTCATTGGAGATTCGTGAGGATATATTATGAGTTGTATCGTCAGAGTGGACAAAGATAACTTCAGCATGTTTGTAGGTATGGTTTCTGACATGGATGATGAGGTGTTCAATATAATTGTTATACAATTCAAGTTCATAGTCATATTGGTAGTATTTATTGAAGACAATGTCAAAAGCACACTTATCTTCAGAGTGTACAAAGATAACTCCATGTTTGTAGGTATGTTTTCTAGAATGATTGGATGTTCAATATAATTTTTACCTAATTCAAGTTCATAGTCATATTGGAAATATTCATTGCAGACAATGACAAGAAGAGAAGAAGAGTCACAGTGGAGAAAGTTACCTTTAGAATATTCGTTGGTATGTGTGTGGGTGTATTCAATATACGTACATATAATTGTTATCTAATTCAAGTTCATAGCCATTGGTTAATTCGTGGTATTCATTGTCAGATCTTGGGTCTTCAAGTCTGCGATGATGTCATTTATAGCTTCGTTACGAATCGTACTTGCTGTAAGTTAGGTATAAAATGTGTAGATAAAAGTGCGGTTTAGTTGGAGTAAGTAAGGTCCAAAGCCAAACAAACCCAAATTTTTCGCATGTGAGTGTATTTGCAAACTCAAACCCATGTTCTAACTCTGTTTGAAGCGTCTCCTTTCTGTGTTATTGATGGTACTTCGTCAAACATATTTCTAAGGTCTTTAAAGTCTCCGATGATCTCATGAAGACAGTGTACTAGGCACCTGAGCACATACTGAACAAATTAAGTCATCAAGGAATTTATCTTCGGCTCTAAAGCTGATGCCAAAATCTGGCCATTATGGAGAATAATTATCCTGACACTTTACGACAGCCTATGCGGAAGTAGCTGAACAAATTGCGCGCAAAAAAGCTCTTTGGAAATAGAAAATTGTTTCGTTCACGTTTGAGACCTCTTGGATTCATGTGATTTTATGTAGTGAGGAGCTTTTACTCGTGAAACTCGAGGTAGAAACTCACTACCATCACGTCACACGTCACGTGAAGTCATGAGGAGTGAGAAAGATGTAGTTCAAAGTTTTGCCATTGATGAATGTAATCACGTCACCGGACGTTTCTACCTTTACACTGAGGACATTTTTTTCTGTATGTATGAGCGTATATCCGTTTCTTATTCTATGGGCTGATTTCGATTTAATTTTGAAAAAATGTCCCACACAGAAAGGAAAATTCCCGTATTTTTGGCTACATTGGATCTTCGTAGCGTTTACGCTACAATTGATGGAACTAATAAAGGTTATTGAAACTTACCCTTCTGGAAAAACAGGGAGGCCAAAAGGCATAACGACGTCCCCAGAGACGACGTCATAGTTACGATGAAACCGTCACGTCAGGTGTGCCAGGCGTTACTGGTATGCTGTATGTACCACTAATTTTATTATTAAAGCTTGAGATGCACTAACGGACTTCATTAAACATGGTTCTAACTTCTTATGGGTACGTAAGATGTTATTAAATTATCATTGATGAGATAATCCAGTCTTGCAGGGTAGCGCGTCTGCCTTGCAACCGCTATGTTCCGTGTTCAATTCCCGCTCGAGACGAACTTTATCCCAAAACAAGTAAGACTCGTCCTCGAAACTGCTGGCTTTCTCCTATAGTGATCTCCCTTTGATTTTGGGAAACCTTGTAAAACCAGTGCCCTCTATCACACCTCCTAAAAAAGTGATGTGAGAATTTTTTCTATTTCTTAACGGGGAGAGTAATTTTCCATAGGAATTGTCCTAGATCAAGTTGCCTAGACACCGTACATACATTACGAGCACCTTGAATCTGACTCCGAAATTTTCCGTCAAATTTTGACCCAGTAGTTTGACACGATTCGGCCAAGGATGTCCCGAAATGACCCAGTTTCTGAAAAATGACGCGTCAAAAGACAGGTGTAACCCAGATCCCCGTTCAATGTCATCCTTGATACGCCTCAAACTGAGGATAGGAAACCTACCAACCCAAATCCTGCGAACCCGATCCTTGTTGAATATTCAATAAGGAATCAATTTATTCAAGCTCATGAATCACAGAGATTCTCATTGTAAATAAAAACAGATCCTTTCTAATCACGCTCATTAGTTTGGTTGTAAGTGCCGGTGTAAAAAGAGTTCCCAGTGATCTTTTAGAAATAACGAAAAGTCTTTGTGTTTATCTTCTAATTTATCAACAAGTGAGAAATGTTCAGTTTGAAAATGTATTTCGCTGTGTTTCTATGTTTTCTAACAGCATCTTCAACGTTTTCTTCACCTTTGAAGGGAAAACAAAAGTTCCACGCCATTCCCCCCGGTACGGACCGAGGTCTTTACAACAAAGGATTGCACGAGGGTGACATCCTGCTTGTCAATCGAACGAAGAAGCCTCACATCAGCCTCGGCAGAAATGCCATCAACGATCCTGATATGCTATGGCCACACGCCGCCGTTGTTTACAAAACGGAAGATAGTGTTGGATGTCCTGAATCTCCGCAGTGTGCCCTTCTTATGAAAGCAATGGAGGAGTATCACAACAAGTCCTGTATCCGATTCAAAGAGTGGACAGGCGAGGATGACTATGTCTCTGTCTTCTTCATTCATTATAAAACCATACTCGTAATTGTTATTATTCCATATGGTTGGATCACGATCGATCTCTTTGGGATCATCACAATTATCGGATTAATTCGAATTAACCGTTAGTGTACGCTACACGCCGTACGAAATTTAATGGAAAATATCAGGAGGTTTAGGAATCGGATGGGAGTATATCTTCAAATATTTCAAACAGTTCAAATGTACATATCTGAGATTAATCTGATGTATCCAATAGAAAATATCCTGTTCAGAGGTTTAGGAACGGATTGGGGATATCTTGAAATGAAGAGACACTGTTGGGATTGTTGGTTCTGTTTCCTAGTTTCCATTTGCTTAAAGAGGTTTGGAAACTTTTTTAATTATTGAATTTGAACTCTACGAACATAATAAAACCATATTGAAATTTCTATGTAGGTTTATATGTAGATTTGCACATAAAGGCGGGTCCAGGGCTTCATTTAGTCGGGTCCAAGACTATATGAAACCGCTACATGTGTTGTGGATGTGGAATTGCGTACCCTGCCTAATTGGTATTGAAACTGATGTGCCAAATTTTCGCTACATGTGTCGTGGATGTGGAATTGCGTACCCTGCCTAATAGGTATTGAAACTGTGTGTCAAATTTTCTAATACATACATATGTACATACATAATTATGTACCTACCTAGATACAATATTGACATACTAGATATCAACGTCATACCAGTAGGTAATATGAATCATGCACGGATCACGTGAAATTACACGTGGAGTTTTCTCCCAAGACACGTGTATGTGAGCATGGAGATGTGAAAACAGGGACAGGGACATGTTTAGAACCACCCTAAGATCCCTAAGACACCAAGCAAAATCGGGTCCAATTTGAGTTTTTGAGAGAAGATTCAAAACAATATGAAAAGAAAGGGACCAAAATTCAAAAAGAAAAAAAAGAACGCATCTGTCAAAATTTATCGAAATCGGAATGGCCGTCCGAAAGTTTTGGTAAAATAGACAAGCAAACCGACAAAAACGAGTACCTAGTAGGAAAAATGGTTAAGTTGAAACTTGGAACGTATCGAAACTTGGAACGAATGAACGTGCATCGTTCATTACACTTTAAATTTCAACTCACCAAAGGGATTGATAAGTCTGAGAGGTAATCCTTTTTTAAACCTGAGGTAGGTACCTACATAGAAAGGTAGGTACTTTATTTTCATCATAATCGGTAGATAGGTACAGATTTATATGTAGGTATTGCAGGTAGGTACTTTCAATAGAAAGGTCCTCAATATCACGTAATCAAAGAAATAGCACCTGATGTGTGTAAGTATGTGTGTGGATCTGTTTTCTACCACTATATGCTATATGGTGATACATATTGGTGATATGCTGATATAATGTTAGTAGGTACATAATCTCCGTGCCATGTAAGTTACATAGTACGGAGTACATAATGTGAGTACATTGTACAATATACAAATCTCTACATGGTAGTACGCACGTTCAATTAGAGTATAACACACATGATGAGTAGGTATGTGTAGTAAATTGAACAAGCGGGGCCCGTCCCTCCGGGAATTTTTTGATCTTGGTTAAAGGAAATCAGTATTTATGTACCTACCTATTTTATTTAATATTCAGTTTATTATTATTCTTGATTTGATTTTTTGATTTTACTTTCATGTAATGATTTAAAATCAAGACTAGAGCCCGTTCTCCCTTTATTCCCAATATAAGGTTCAAGTCACTACCTAGGTACAGATGTTTACTATTGTTTACAAGAGCTGCATTATGTTTCTACCGAAGCCTTGTTTACAAATCTTATTCCTAATTTATTAGCTAAGGTCAGATGTTAATTTTTTGAGGAAATTAAAAATGATCGAAATTACATTTTGTCAGGATAAAGTCTGGCGCGCTATTATCTGATTCCAGACTAGATTGTTTACGGCGACTGATTCTGCCAAATTGTTCAATGTTGACCTTTAGGAATCTTCATCCAGATCTTGTTCCTTATCCGGTTTCAACTTCATTGGAACTGGGAGTACTGGAACTGCTGTGATATTGTGAAGCTCCTCTATGAAGTCTGTCGAGCTTGGGTCTACTGTTAGCTTTACTGGTTTCTTGGGTATGCCTCTGGTGATGTTGTTGCAAGGTCCATTGTACAGAATCTCGATCTCAGTGATGGCTATCAGTCCGCCGTCAGAGATATCCGAATAGAACTGGGACTGGAAGGTCAGTCTGAAAGGTTGGGTCACATCTATTGTGATGCGTTGATGTGTCCAATTTTTGCTCACCTCTTTTGTCGACCAAACTGTCTCGGTTTTGTTATCGTTGAAAGAGAGTTTTATCTACCTGTAGGAAAAGAGATAGATTAAAGGTCACAAATGCAATCGTTGATAAGAGCGAGTTAGGAGGAGCACGTTGTATGAAAAGAGGAAAGATTTTTTTTTCTTTCTTAGGGGTATGTTATATAAAATAGAGACACGATGACTTTTTCCTTACTCACCTCTCGCGGACCACCTGAAACCTTCTCGCGGACCACTAGTGGTCCACGGACCATAGGTTAAGAATGGCTGGTCTAAAGGATGTGGAATGTGGATGTTCAAAAAACGGAACTCTGATAGCTGGATATAATATATGGGCAAAAAAAGCACGATCGTATTCTATCAACAGTTGGATTTATCGGCAAAAGAAGTAGGTACGAACACATGCCCATCAACATATTGTATTCTGATTCTGACCTATGCTCCTACTTCTAACCCAGGAACCCGTAGGTCCGTCCCATGTGGAATGTGGATGTTCAAAAAACGGAACTCTGATAGCTGGATATAATATATGGGCAAAAAAAGCACGATCGTATTCTATCAACAGTTGGATTTATCGGCAAAAGAAGTAGGTACGAACACATGCCCATCAACATATTGTATTCTGATTCTGACCTATGCTCCTACTTCTAACCCAGGAACCCGTAGGTCCGTCCCATGTTTCATTAAAAAAATTGATAAATGATCTGAGAAGTAATTAAATTGGCAATAAATTAATTATAAACATAGCGGTCCAACTCAGATGGTCAGGGTTTTATCAGGCAGAGCCAGTTACCACATGGCTGTTGCCTCAGAGCTAAAAACCTGTTTCGCACGGGTAAAAATATTGCCTTACTTCATTTGCTGGCAGGCCTGCCGCACATTGGAAGCGTAGTCGCGCGACTTTTAGTAGTGCTGAATCGCGCGATTCCGCCAAAGAGCCACCAAACTAGGGGTTTATCATCTTGACTTCCCACGCATATGAATATGTATTGATATGCGTGGCAACTGTATTGGGGGATCGTAATGTTTTGAAAGATCGTAACGGGGGGCCCGTTCAACTTTGGGGCCCCAAATTTCAAGGATTCAATGAAGATGTGTACTAAATTTCATCAAAATCAGACCAGGCAATCGGGAGTTATAGCGGAACATACAAACAAATAGACAAACAAACATCTAAAACCAAATGCAAAATGGTCGAGTTAAAACATAGACCTCACTATCGTTCGGTCAAAAATGATCGCTCTACTAACAGTGCCACTTCTGCGCTTGCAATGTGAGATGGGCCTAAAAGTCGCGCGTCTACGCTTCCAATGTGCAGCAGGCCCAAGTTGTATGTTGTATTACGAGTTGTTCTATGGATTATATACACAGTAGTTTTTATATGTATTTACTAATGCCTCAGAGCTAAAAACCTGTGTTCGCACGGGTAAAAATATTGCCTTACTTCATTTGCTAGTAGGCCTGCCGCACATTGGAAGCGTAGTCGCGCGACTTTTAGTAGTGCTGAATCGCGCGATTCCGCCAAAAAGCCACCAAACTAGGGGTTTATCATCTTGACTTCCCACGCATATGAATATGTATTGATATGCGTGGCAACTGTATTGGGGGATCTTAATGTTTTGAAAGATCGTAACGGGGAGCCCCTTCAACGCCCACAGTGGCGTAGCGTGGTCTAAAGTCAAGTGTAAGGCGTGTAGGGCACTAATTTCCATCACCATGTACATTACTACATAAGTTATGCACATGCTTCTTCATAAATATTTAAAGTCAATATTTAAGGGTATTTGAGTAAATTTAGAGTGTATGGCCGCCATACACGCCCTACATGGACGCTACGCCACTGTTTGGGGCCCCAAATTTCAAGGATTCAATGAAGATGTATACTAAATTTCATCAAAATCAGACCAGGCAATCGGGAGTTATAGCGGAACATACAAACAAATAAACAAACATCTAAACCAAATGCAAAATGGTTGAGTTAAAACATAGACCTCACTATCGTTCGGTCAAAAATAATCGCTCTACTAACAGTGCGACTTCTGCGCTTGCAATGTGAGATGGGCCTAAAAGTCGCGCGTCTACGCTTCCAATGTGCAGCAGGCCTAAGTTGTATGTTGTATTACGAGTTGTTCTATGGATTATATATACATAGTAGTTTTTATATGTATTTACTTGTATGTATTGTACTTTGTGACAATGTTAGCTACTGAGGTTATTACTCTCGCGAGTTTCATGCACGTCTTGTGAAGTCTTGCTAGAAGAGCTTCGGGGATAAAAGTTCGAACGTAAGTTGAGCTAAATCCCCTTTGTGGGTGAGCTGTTCTTTAAGTATTGTCAGAAATTTTGAAAGGATAAGTAAGTGACTTTGGACTCTGACACTACTCGTACATCTCTATTACAAAGGACATTAATGAAGTTATTAAAAATGCTGCCTCAGGAGAACGAAAGAAAAAGGAACGAAAGTCTCCAATGAGGAATCTCATTGGACTATTTAGAAATCTAATCCTCCATTCCTTGAAAAGAGACACGGAAATAAGCCGAAGGACTTTCAAAGTCCTACAAGAAACAAAAGATCATAACAAAATAACTTAACAGCCATTTTCAAGTCATGCATACCAAAATTATACGAGTATTAATGACAATAAATTTGAAATTAAAAGTTCTGCAAGAGCATCACCGAACGAATACCACCATGACCAAACACCACAAAGCGGGTTGACCTCAAAAATCATCCCCGAAAAAGATTCTCTCATAGGAAAATCTGGTGTGAACATCACATGACTTTCCTTATCGTATTGCATGATGCTTACTGATGGTGGTCTTCTACCGTAACTTTTACAATATCTCTAACTTTTCTTAAAGGATAAGGAAAGTAAAAAGCAATGATATAGAAGTCCTGCAAGAAACATCTTTATTACAATGACAAGGAACATCCCAAGGTCACAATGATAAAAGATAAGAGAATCCACCGTAACCAAACAATCCAGCGTGCAAATCTCGTTCAAATAATGCAGGCTGAAAAAGTGCAAGTGCAAATTTTACGAGTCCAGATCGTAAAACTTGCTTTTTACGAGCAACGTATGCGTGGTGAATTCGACCTAATGACTGTCTATTATTAGACGTACGAGTGAATTACTATTCCATATGTAATCAGGGCCGGCCACAGGGGGATTCATCCGGTACCAGTTTGTGCTTGCTGATTTTGCTGAAGTTTGTCTGAGTTCTGTGACGGGCTTATGTCTGACAGGTTTTTCAGTTGGTAATTAAACAGGCAGACACATTTGCAGCAAAAATTGCACAGTGTAAAAACAATTCAAGTTGAATTGTTTATTCAAGAGTCGACCTCCAAGATCAAAAAGAATCTGTCCAAATGTCTGACAAAGAATTGCAGTCCAAAAGTTATGTATTCATCTAAGTTTGACGTCACTGCTAAGGTCTTTATTGACGGAGGTTCAGCACGGTTTCAGCTACCCGACTCCTCACATTAACTTCACCCAGCCTGTGAGGGGAAAGGCCAGCAGCACGGGATAGCCCAGCCGATCTTTACAAATACCAGCCATGCGCAAAGTTGCTTAACTTCAGTAATCTTTTGGAAACTCATACATTCAACATACCTACAGACTATTGGGCTTCTTAAGAGGGGTAATCATGGCTAAACTTCCATAAGGAAAAATGTACTACCAAGAAATACATAGTGTTTTCTTTGATTCGGCACTGGGGGGCACAAGGCATTCAACATAACTACATACTTATTGGGCTTCTTAAGAAGGGTAATCATGGCTAAACTTCCATAAGGAAAAATGTACTACCAAGAAATACATAGTGTTTTCTTTGATTCGGCACTGGGGGGCACAAGCTTCCGATTATCAGATCATAAAATATCAATTTAAAATCCGATCATCATCATAATTTCCATCTCATTGTCTGATTTATGATTATCATGATATCTTGTATCATGTGTAACAGTTTATGTGCTACACATGATGGTTTATGTTTGTAACAGGTGATGGTTTATGCGTGTAACTGGTGTAATCATATGTTTGTGACGCGCTTCTCCCGTAGTTCTAGTCTCCCTGACCATATTACATCAGATTTGGGTTTACCCCTGTCCAACAGACTACTTTATTGATAGGTAAATCAATAAATTTATTCAATAAATAACTCATTAAACTTTTCAATACCTCATTTTTCCAATCATTAACTCATTGATCAATACCTTAATTACATATGAGTCATAAAGGTACATCTTTTTGATCAATGCCTCAATTACATATGAGTTAAGAGATTCTGTTGTTTCCTTTGGACAGATTTGATGTCAGAATAATAAAAGTAAAGTCATGAGGTAAGGTGTTTGAGGTTTTGGCACTGTTCCCTCCAAGAAGTGTAAAGATGTGTCCACACGTCGACGAGGTGAATCTATGTTGTCGAGGTAGTGTGGACGATCCAGTCAATGTCAATAAACGGCCGTCAACTGTGTGGACCCAGCCTCAGACTACAATGAAACCTTGTGAATTTAGGAGCTACAGAGGTTTTGACTGTTCATATATTTTTTACTGTACCTTTGAAAGGTTCGAAAATTTTGAAGCTGCTTTGGAAGAAAGGAATCAAAATCCCTTCTTAGCATCAATTCTAAAAGTACTAATTTGTTAATGATAACAAAGGAAGCTTCAATTTATCTTCACATTACTGTGAGCTCGAACAATAACTAATCACAATAATTATGCTAAACCGAAAACACTAGCAGCATGCGCCTGCTTGAAGGTCTTCATGAGGTGATTACCAACATTATTACTGCACTGATAGGGTCGGTTGCACGGTTTAAATATATATGATTAAAACTGGAATGGATCAATGAAGTATTTGTATAAGGTAACAAAAAAGGTATTGATAGATTCTGACGTAACTTTGTGAAGATTCATCTTGAAAAGAAGAACACAATAGCTTTTACTCTTCACAGTTGGTGAAGAGTAAAAGCTATTGTGTTCTTCTTAACAAATAAGGGTCAAAATCTTGTTGGATATAGGGAACTAACTGTAAATGCTTTGGTAGAGGGAGCTGTAACCGCTTTGATAGAGGGAACTGTAACAGCTAAGGTCTTATCTTCCCGAAAGCAAAACGAGAAATAACACAGGAGAAAACCAGACTTTCCGAGAAGGAACCTTATCTGTTTAGGATAAAATCCGTCCCAGGCTGGAGACGAAATATTGACCCAGCGTTTACAAGGCAGACACGCTGCCCTCCATGGTAACTAGGCTGGCAATCTTTATCTAAGTGGACGTGCTACTTTAAAAGCTAACTACCTAACTAGACTGGCAAAGTGGAAAACTTTAAAGATGGAAAAATAAAACTGCCAGCCTAGTTAGCTTAGTTGGTAGTTCGTCTGCCTTGTAAGCGCTAGGCCGCGGGTTCGATTCCCGCCCGAGGCGGATTTTATTCTGATGGGATAATGTTCGTTCTCGGAACGGCTGGCTTTCTCCTATCCTATCTTCCTTCTCTCTTCGATTTCGGGAGATGTAGCGTGGATTCACCAGATTCTTGTCAATGTTTGTCAGACCAGAGAGTAGTGATTCGTATAAGCTTAACCCATCCTTCAGGGCTGTTGTCCCCTACACCTAAGCCTCGGAGTGGGCTTTTTGTGCATGGAGTTAAGCTGTTTGTCAATGTTTGTCCGACCAGAGAGTAGTGAAGTAGAGGTCTATTTTTCTTTCGGAAACTGACCATTAGAAAATTGACCACTGCTTCAATATAAATTGAATGGAGCAGTGGTCAGTTTCCTGAAAGGAGAATATACCTTTGATTTGCAAAATTTGACATGCTGATGGGCTGGTTTACCTTCAGGATCTAAATCTTCTCCCGAGACTCCTGGATAGCACGCACGCCCATTAACCCAGAACCCGGAGGGTCAGGGTCAACCTTAATCACCTCTGATGAAACAACTCACCGCACTCCTATATCAATAGAAGACATCAATAAACCTCACAACTCACCGCTGTTACATCAATAGAAGTGACGACACGCGTATCCCATTACCACATCGTCAGGATTTCCCTGTCAATAAATTTTCACTTGTTATGACGGCCTGCATGACGTCACCAAAGCAGTGACCCAAACGACCCCAATTTGTACCCGTGGATCGTTTTTGCTGAAGTTTGTCTGAGTTCTGTGACGGGCTTATGTCTGACAGGTTTTTCAGTTGGTAATTAAACAGGCTGGGCAGACACATTTGCAGCAAAAATTGCATAGTGTAAAAACAATTCAAGTTGAATTGCTTGTTCAAGTCGACCTCCAAGATCAAAAAGAATCTGTCCAAATGTCTGACAAAAAATTGAGGAGCTGGGTGCAAAAAGGGAAATATTGATTTTTTGCCCTTTTTGCGTAAAACGGTTTTTTGAATAGAACGTGGTGCGCTCTATCTTCCAGCGTTTGAACTGCAGGTGATAACTTTTTTTTTCGATGAGTTAACAGCGTTTTTTGAAAACATACTTTTCAAGGATTTTGATGAAAAATGAAAACTTTAAAGTTAAATATCTCAGTTTGATGATTTTCATTCATTGCCCTTTTTGCACCCAGCTCCTCAATTACAGTCCAAAAGTTATGTATTCATCCAAAAGTTATGACGTCACTGCTAAGGTCTTTATTGACGGAGGTTTCACGCTCCATTTGGCGACAAGCTACCCGACTCCTCACATTAACCTTACCCAGCCTGAGGGGAAAGGCCAGCAGCACGGGATAGCCCAGCCGATCTTTACAAATACCAGCCATGCGCAAAGTTGCTTAACTTCAGTAATCTTTTGGAAACTCATACATTCAATACCTACTGAGCAGTACAATATCGAACAGTAGGGGTCGCACAGAAGATCTTGACTTCTATTTAACAGATCAAACAAGCTTAGGATTGACTAGATCATGACACGTACGGTGGATTTCACCAATATGTTTTCAGCTCCTAGAAGGCCTGTTAAGCTAACAACCTGTCAAGTTCCATTTGATTTGTATAGGCTTAACAGGGTTGTTAAGCTAACAGGCTGTTAAGAACTAAAAAGAAGGTTGGTGAAACTCACCCGTACTGTAATATAATGTTGCTGTTGTCATTTGCAGCTAGAAATAGTTTCAAGTAGGAATTATTGTTCGTGTTCTCTTTTCAAATTTTGATCGGTCATACGCACTAATCTTGCATGATTTCAAAGACGCTAGACGGTGTGTATTAAGTTAAGTTCAAAAGCATTTTGTGCCTCCAGTCTTACTACTTTACATATTATGTGTCTGACTCTATAGACATCTTATTACTCTTCATACTTCTGTGTCTAGTCCATTTAGTAAGTACTCGGCTAGCCAGCCAAACAAGACGTCCGAGACAGGTACTAAACTGAGATCATCCTAGGGCTGATTAAGGGCTGACGAAAAATGCCGACCCCGTCTAAACACGGGACAAGGCGAAGAAGAAGAGGAAGTAGAATATGCACTAATCTTTCATAATTTTAAAGACAGTGTGTATTTACTAAGTTCAAAGGCATTGTGTGCCTACAATCTCACTGTTGTCTTTACGAGTGTGTCTTTAAAAGACATCGTATTACTCTTCATACTTCTGTGTCTAGTCCATTTAGTAAGTACTCGGCTAGCCAGCCAAACAAGACGTCCGAGACAGGTACTAAACTGTGATAATGATAAATATGTAGGTAGATCAAAAGAATAGATCCCTTTGTTTTTAACACCGAGTATTGGGGTATTAGAGTGCTAACACCCTAATCCGACCATAATCCCAATCCTACAGGCTCTAATTACAGGAATATGCAGTCGTAAAACTTAATCTGTGTCGAACAAAAGCAGAATTCCAAAGTGTCCTCACCGAACATCATAACTCACAAGTGACTAGTGAGGAGTATTCACAAGACGTGACTCTGTCCTTCATGTTCTAATACTGGAGTTACTATATGGAAGATTGGTAGAATTGTTAGTAGTAAGGTATTCAATAGTGGCACAAGTTCATTGCTCAGATCGTGACAATCGGAACTGAAATGATACATTATCGAACAGTAGGGGTCGCACAGAAGATCTTGACTTCTATTTAACAGATCAAACAAGCTTATGATTTACGAGATCATAACACGAACACGTATACTGTAATGTAATGTTGCTGTCATTTGCAGCTGGAAATAGTTGCAATTTGGAATTGTTCGTGTTCTTTTTGCCGACCGTTGTCCTTCTTCTTTGGGGTGGGTGTGAAGTGTGAAGTATGGTGTGGTGAAAACTTGAGTATGTTTGCATTGATGATGCGTACAGTCATAGTGGCACTTAGGAACTGTCTTTTGCAGCTAGAAATAGTTTCAAGTTGAAATTGTTCGTGTTCTCTTTCAAAATTTGATTGTTCATATGCACTCTAGCTGGGGGACTTTAAACAGGGAGTAGACCAGCCTGAAATTTCCCTTGCTAAAGAATTAGCAAAGGTTGAGTGCGAAGGGCATCCACTCGTAAAATTTTGTAGCCAAAACCAAATGTCAGCCTAAAAGAGATCATCCTAGGGCTGATTAAGGGCTGACGAAAAATGCCGACCCCGTCTAAACACGGGACAAGGCGAAGAAGAAGAGGAAGTAGAATATGCACTAATCTTTCATAATTTTAAAGACAGTGTGTATTTACTAAGTTCAAAGGCATTGTGTGCCTACAATCTCACTGTTGTCTTTACGAGTGTGTCTTTAAAAGACATCGTATTACTCTTCATACTTCTGTGTCTAGTCCATTTAGTAAGTACTCGGCTAGCCAGCCAAACAAGACGTCCGAGACAGGTACTAAACTGTGATAATGATAAATATGTAGGTAGATCAAAAGAATAGATCCCTTTGTTTTTAACACCGAGTATTGGGGTATTAGAGTGCTAATATCCCAATCCGACCATAATCCCAATCCTACAGGCCCTAATTACAGGAATTTGCAGTCGTAAAACTTAATCTGTGTCGAACAAAAGCAGAATTCCAAAGTGTCCTCACCGAACGTCATAACTCACAAGTGACTAGTGAGGAGTATTCACAAGACGTGACTCTGTCCTTCATGTTCTAATACTGGAGTTACTAGATGGTAGATTGGTAGAATTGTTAGTAGTAAGGTATTCAAGAGTGGCACAAGTTCATTGCTCAGATCGTGACAATCGGAACTGAAATGAACATCAGGAAGTTCTGTGTTCTGTGTGGTTAGGATCTTCCTCAGTTCTGTTTCCATATTACTCATCTTCACCTCCGAATCATGATTACACCTCAGGTATTGATAGGTCTAATTATAGGTTGAGTATACGCTTCGATATTGGTTATAGGTTGGGTGTTGGTTATTGGTTTCGATGTGGACATGTTAAGGACTTGGGAATTGTTCTCTAGGTCAGGTAATCGATAATCATATTCATCATGTTTTTGTTCCGCTCTTGACGGAAATTTTGGTTACCGACCGCATGGGAGATCAAGAACAAACTTGGGTTCAAATTTATAAGCCGCAAAGTCAAATTCTTTTGATTACAGGAACCTAATACTTACTTATGTACATACCTCTAAATGTTTACAAAATCTATTGACCTCTCTAACACTCTTTATTGGAGAATTTACAAATTTTCAGGTACCTACAATCTACAATACCTTGTAATTTGACCCCGGATTCAAAGCAATAGCCGTGGACAAGTTCTTTCAAAAAGTCATGTGGCTGATTAAACAAAACAACCGACCATAAAGTAAAAGAACAGTCAACCAAAAACTCCCTCTAATCATAACTAAACAATCGACCAAAATGTCAACAATTAAACGATACATCCAACCAAATACCAAAAACTCGTCTAATCAAAAGAAAGAAGCTCGCGTGAGGACATTCCTCCAAGGACAATTAAAATTTCCCAACATCAAGATCAATTAAAAGGTCATCCATCATTGGCTCTATTCTTTTCATTATCATCCTTAGTTTGAATTGTAGTTCTTCTTTTTATCAATTTCATTTTTGTTTTTTCATCAATAGGAAATGTTTCATCCATTATTTTTCCAACTGGACTAGAATGTCACTGAACGCCAGTGGTGTTTACACGTTAGTTTTTCTGGACTGTCTACTAGCCTCGTTTAATCCAGCTGTTAGGGCACAAGTGGCAAAAGATGGTCCCTTTGTTCTTTTGAACTTACTTTCTGTGTCCCCTTCTTTCTTATCAAATCTTTCTTCCCCAGAAATTTGAAACTTAGATGATCCGGACTAGGAAAGTAAGTAAGTAGTAATTTTTGATGTATGTACTGGCGTCCAGTAACATTCCAGTCCAGTAATCCAGTTGGGCAGGCCTTGTGTAATCCAGCCATTAAGGAACAAAATTTTTTTCGAAAATCTTGTCGATTTGCGAAGATCTCGTAGATTTTCCTCTGACTCCTCCGGCGCGAAGATTGAACCCTGAGGCACGCTTGGTAGGGACAATACCTTGATCGCACGCTGGTGATAAATCGTTAATTGCTGTTCGCACAAGATTGGGTTTTGTGATAAGATTGTGCGCGACGTTCCAAGTCAGCTGCCAGAATATTCACGGTCATATTATTAGGATAAGTATCAGGTTGAATCTTCTTCGCGGTACTTCCTCAGAGTCATGTAGGATTACGGTTTAAATATATATATGATTAAAACTGGAATGGATCAATGAAGTCTTTGTATAAGGTAACAAATAAGGGTCAAAATCTTGTTGGATAGAGGGAACTAACTGTAAATGCTTTGGTAGAGGGAACTGTAACTGCTTTGGTAGAGGGAGCTGTAACTGCTTTGGTAGAGGGAGCTGTGACTGCTTTGATAGAGGGAACTGTAACAGCTAAGGTCTTATCGTCCCGAAAGCAAAACGAGAAATAAGACAGGAGAACACCAGACTTTCCGAGAAGGAACCTTATTTGTTTAGGATAAAATCCGTCCCAGGCTGGAGACGAAATATTGACCTAGCGTTTACAAGGCAGACACGCTGCCCTCCAAGGTAACTAGGCTGGCAATCTTTATCTAAGTGGACATGCTACTCTAAAAGCTAACTAAGTAACTACCTATCTAAGTGGACGTGCTACTCTAAAAGCTAACTACCTAACTAGACTGGCAAAGTGGCAAACTTTAAAGATTGAAAAATAAAACTAACTCGGAAGAAAATTCTACAACAGTCTCATCCAATTTCTTATCTCTGCTTTGAAGCTCCTGTCTGAAGTCTTCTTCAATCTTCGCTATTAGGCTAGTTTATAGCTTTACATTTTCTTCATAAGCCTGTTCATAATCATTATCATCTATTAGGTCTTCATTACATATCTCTATTTCCGCTCTACAGTTCCAATATAGTTCCTTCCATACTCGTCTTCCACATAAAACTCATTCCATACTCTTTCCATACTCCACCAAACTCTATTCTTTCACATAAAACCCATTTTCACAGCCCATTATACATTCCTACCGAATTGTGTGGTTAATAGCGAAAAATTCCGCCTGGAAAACCCTCTGGCTGGCCCGTGAGTGTGATTAGGTAATTACTTAATTGAGTAATGAATGATGATGTCGAATAGATTGGTAGAATTGTTAGTAGTAAGGTATTCAAGAGTGGCACAAGTTCATTGCTCAGATCGTGACAATCGGAACTGAAATGAACATCAGGAAGTTCTGTGTTCTGTGTGGTTAGGATCTTCCTCAGTTCTGTTTCCATATTACTCATCTTCACCTCCGAATCATGATTACACCTCAGGTATTGATAGGTCTAATTATAGGTTGAGTATACGCTTCGATATTGGTTATAGGTTGGGTGTTGGTTATTGGTTTCGATGTGGACATGTTAAGGACTTGGGAATTGTTCTCTAGGTCAGGTAATCGATAATCATATTCATCATGTTTTTGTTCCGCTCTTGACGGAAATTTTGGTTACCGACCGCATGGGAGATCAAGAACAAACTTGGTTTCGAATTTTTAAGCCGCGAAGTCAAATTCTTTTGATTACAGGAACCTAATACTTACTTATGTACATACCTCTAAATGTTTACAAAATCTATTGACCTCTCTAACACTCTTTATTGGAGAATTTACAAATTTTCAGGTACCTACAATCTACAATACCTTGTAATTTGACCCCGGATTCAAAGCAAATTATTTGTCTTCTAATAGACTGCCTATTCTTAGCATGAAAAGAAATTTTCCTTCATCTTCGATGGTACAGTTGGAATCTACCTATGTGAGTGTAGTTCAAGTGTTCTGAAGGCGAAAATTTCCTATGGAAAGCCAAGAAAGGCTGCAGACTTTCAAATCTTTAAAAACAAGATATCCAATCCACAGAAACCAGAAATTCTGTTCCACCAGAAAAGATTTCTGGTCTCGGGTCAAAAGGTTGTGACTCTTATTTTAAGGATGACTAGAATGAGTCAATAATCTCATCTTCTTTTCAAAGATGAGTCATAGACAGCGCGGGAAATGTGATTTGAAAAATGCAAGTGAAATAAATCAGAGAAAAAAATCTCATTATAATTTCTTTCAAATAAAATCTCTGACAAATTGGCATATTGCGTCGATTTAAGCAGACAGCCAGGTGCCTATAATGGGATGTGATGTAATTTTCAGCAAACTTTTTGTAGTTCTTTTTTCTTTGTCGTCTTCTTTCTCTTCTTCTTCTTTTTCTTCTTCTTCTTCTTCTTCTTCTTCTTCTTCTTCTTCTTCTTCTTCTTCCTCTTCATATTCTTGTTTTTCTTCTTTTTCGTCATAATCTTTTTCTTTTTTCTTTCATTTCTAGTTAGACAGTGAGTAATGTTTCCTGACCTGGCTCAACATTCTATTTAAATTTTAACAAGAGGCTTCACTTAATTCCTGAATAACTGCACATTTATTATGACTTTTGATTTTCTCTTTTTCGAATTTTTCGATCACATCCATGTTATTGTTATTGTTTTGCCCATTACCTTTGCCAATATCATTATTAACCTCCTCAATACCCAGCGGGACACGTATATACCAAAGCCCCCTAGAGTAACTTAATGTCCGTTTCAAAGAACAATGTGAAATATTTAAAAGTGTTTCCATTGAGAGTCCTATGCTTGCTAACATCCATGATAGCACATCTTTTTAATGTAATAGTTTGCTAGGTATATCTAAGAGCATAACTTTTTAATATAAGTTAATAATATTGAAGGTAGGTAGGTAATATTGTTTCCTTAACTCCCATTAGGTCCTTTTATATGTAGCTTTTGTAGCCATTTGTAATGGGTTTAAGCCTTGTAAATTACAACTTGTATGATAAATCGTTAATAATTGCTGTTCGCACAAGATTGGGTTTTGTGATAAGATTGTGCGCGACGTTCCAAGTCAGCTGCCAGAATATTCACGGTCATATTATTAGGATAAGTATCAGGTTGAATCTTCTTCGCGGTACTTCCTCAGAGTCATGTAGGATGTAGCGTGGATTCACCAGATTCTTGTCAATGTTTGTCAGACCAGAGAGTAGTGATTCGTATAAGCTTAACCCATCCTTTAGGGCTGTTGTCCCCTATACCTAAGCCTCGGAGTGGGCTTTTTGTGCATGGAGTTAAGCTGTGTTGTCAATGTTTGTCAGACCAGAGAGTAGTGAAGTAGAGGTCTATTTTTCTTTCGGAAACTGACCATTAGAAAACTGACCACTGCTCCAATATAAATTGAATGGAGCAATGGTCAGTTTCCTGAAATGAGAATATACCTTTGATTTGCAAAATTTGACATGCTGATGGGCTGGTTGACTGTTCTAAAATATCTAGACATTCTAGATCTAGACGAACAATCAGAGAGGTAATATATATTAGTTTTTTGCGATAAAATATGAACACTTTCAATGAAACTATCACCAAAGCAATGTGCTGTACGTTCGCTCCAATATCCAAACCTATCTCATCTCGCTCGTCATATGATTTGAATAAGTCAACAATCTGATTGATGGAACCTCCCAGTCTACGAAGATCGCAATCGCTGACTTCCAACCGATGGATGGTTCCCAATCAACCATTCAGCCGTCATTTCCTCTAATTAATTCATTCCTTGACATCTGATCGGAGATTAATTGAATGGGATTTTGCTTTATTCTGCCATGTGGTAGTTCCAATATTGCTGATAGTTCGCACAGGTCACTGTCAGTTGAATGCTTTGGTAGAATGTAGCGTGGATTCACCAGATTCTTGTCAATGTTTGTCAGACCAGAGAGTAGTTATTCGTATAAGTTTAACCCATCCTTTAGGGCTGTTGTCCCGTATACCTAAGCCTCGGAGTGGGCTTTTTGTGCATGGAGTTAAGCTGTGTTGTCAATGTTTGTCCGACCAGAGAGTAGTGAAGTAGAGGTCTATTTTTCCTTCGGAAACTGACCATTAGAAAATTGACCACTGCTCCAATATAAATTGAATGGAGCAGTGGTCAGTTTCCTGAAAGGAGAATATACCTTTGATTTGCAAAATTTGACATGCTGATGGGCTGGTTGACTGTTCTAAAATATCTAGACGAACAATCAGAGAGGTAATATTAGTTTTTTTGCGATAAAATATGAACACTTTCAATGAAACTATCACCAAAGCAATGTGCTGTACGTTCGCTCCAATATCCAAACCTATCTCATCTCGCTCGTCATATGATTTGAATAAGTCAACAATCTGATTGATGGAACCTCCCAGTCTACGAAGATCGCAATCGCTGACTTCCAACCGATGGATGGTTCCCAATCAACCATTCAGCCGTCATTTCCTCTAATTAATTCATTCCTTGACATCTGATCGGAGATTAATTGAATGGGATTTTGCTTTATTCTGCCATGTGGTAGTTCCAATATTGCTGATAGTTCGCACAGGTCACTGTCAGTTGAATGCTTTGGTACCTAGTGATGGATGGCAAGTGAGGATCATTATGTGGAGATGCTTTGATAGACCATGTGTGGATCTTTATGTAGATTGACTGTTTTTGCGGTTTGGTGTTTCATGTTTATGTACAAAGTTTTGACTGTTCTAAAATATCTAGACGAACAATCAGAGAGGTAATATTAGTTTTTTTGCGATAAAATATGAACACTTTCAATGAAACTATCACCAAAGCAATGTGCTGTACGTTCGCTCCAATATCCAAACCTATCTCAACTTCTTAACCGCATGTGTTTTAAATTGTAAGTCGCAGTCTGCAGTAAGTCACACATGGCTCAGAACTCTTAAATACAGAAGTCAATCGAAGCCGCGACCTAGCGCTTACAAGGTAGACGTGCTACTCTTCAAGGCAATGTTGGCACACTCTAATAAATATTAATAAAAAATACTCTTCAAGTTTAACTAGGCTGGCTATGATAGCTTTACAATCTGTGTGTAAAATGCCTAGAACTTCAGAACACTACCTAGGAATTCTTAACTTGGAGTTTGGAGTGCTGAGTTCCTAATACTCAAGAGTCTCAAGACTCTATTTGATCAGATAACGAAATCCAATAGAAGAAACAATAGGAGTAGCAAAGATCAAGACCAGACGCAACACAAACAATACAGAATAAACAACGAGGACATGGACCTGAAATAGCACATTGCTGCTCACAGCTAGAAGAGAGACCTAAAACAGAACATATAGCTACTCCGACAAGTGATTAAAAACATGGATATGGCCATAAGTTCACTCACTCATCAAGTAAATTATGCAAATTTTTGATAGAATCTATTATTGTCAAATTGTCATCCAAGATACACAAGTGTACCAAGTTTCAAGCCAATGGGCCCAGGAAAACTGGCTCAAAAACTAGTTACATTATGTGACCCATACAAACAAAGATCTCAAGTTAAAGAAAAGCATGGAATAACAGAGATTTCAAATTCAATAAAAGCATGGAACAACAGAGATCTGCATTAAATGAAAGCACATAAAAAACAGTGCTCCCCTTGATAAATCGCAATTCAAAGCACCTGGGACAAAACCCTATGACAATGTCGTTCATAGACTCCCTGAGACGTTTCAAGTGGCTCTGACAAAACAAACAAAGTCGCTGAACATATCAGCAGCCACTGTGAAGAGAGATCTGCATTAAATAAAAGCACATAAAAAACAGTGCTCCCCTTGATAAATCGCAAATCAAAGCACCTGGGACAAAACCCTATGACAATGTCGTTCATAGACTCCCTGAGACGTTTCAAGTGGCTCTGACAAAACAAACAAAGTCGCTGAACATATCAGCAGCCACTGTGAAGATCTATGTAGATCACACAACTATACCTACTGAGCAGTACAATATCGAACAGTAGGGGTCGCACAGAAGATCTTGACTTCTATTTAACAGATCAAACAAGCTTATGATTGACTAGATCATAACACGTACGGTGGATTTCACCAATATGTTTTCAGCTCCTAGAAGGCCTGTTAAGCTAACAACCTGTCAAGTTCCATTTGATTTGTATAGGCTTAACAGGGTTGTTAAGCTAACAGGCTGTTAAGAACTAAAAAGAAGGTTGGTGAAACTCACCCGTACTGTAATATAATGTTGCTGTTGTCATTTGCAGCTAGAAATAGTTTCAAGTAGGAATTATTGTTCGTGTTCTCTTTTCAAATTTTGATCGGTCATACGCACTAATCTTGCATGATTTCAAAGACGCTAGACGGTGTGTATTAAGTTAAGTTCAAAAGCATTTTGTGCCTCCAGTCTTACTACTTTACATATTATGTGTCTGACTCTATAGACATCTTATTACTCTTCATACTTCTGTGTCTAGTCCATTTAGTAAGTACTCGGCTAGCCAGCCAAACAAGACGTCCGAGACAGGTACTAAACTGTGATAATGATAAATATGTAGGTAGATCAAAAGAATAGATCCCTTTGTTTTTAACACCGAGTATTGGGGTATTAGAGTGCTAATATCCCAATCCGACCATAATCCCAATCCTACAGGCCCTAATTACAGGAATTTGCAGTCGTAAAACTTAATCTGTGTCGAACAAAAGCAGAATTCCAAAGTGTCCTCACCGAACGTCATAACTCACAAGTGACTAGTGAGGAGTATTCACAAGACGTGACTCTGTCCTTCATGTTCTAATACTGGAGTTACTAGATGGTAGATTGGTAGAATTGTTAGTAGTAAGGTATTCAAGAGTGGCACAAGTTCATTGCTCAGATCGTGACAATCGGAACTGAAATGAACATCAGGAAGTTCTGTGTTCTGTGTGGTTAGGATCTTCCTCAGTTCTGTTTCCATATTACTCATCTTCACCTCCGAATCATGATTACACCTCAGGTATTGATAGGTCTAATTATAGGTTGAGTATACGCTTCGATATTGGTTTTGATGTGGACATGTTAAGGACTTGGGAATTGTTCTCTAGGTCAGGTAATCGATAATCATATTCAGCATGTTTTTGTTCCGCTCTTGACGGAAATTTTGGTTACCGACCGCATGGGAGATCAAGAACAAACTTGGGTTCAAATTTATAAGCCGCAAAGTCAAATTCTTTTGATTACAGGAACCTAATACTTACTTATGTAGATGTACATACCTCTAAATGTTTACAAAATCTATTGACCTCTCTATCTCTAACACTCTTTATTGGAGAATTTACAAATTTTCAGGTACCTACACTAATACTTACTTATGTAGATGTACTTACATACCTCTAAATGTTTACAAAATCTATTGACCTCTCTATCTCTAACACTCTTTATTGGAGAATTTACAAATTTTCAGGTACCTACAATCTACAATACCTTGTAATTTGACCCCGGATTCAAAGCAATAGCCGTGGACAAGTTCTTTCAAAAAGTCATGTGGCTGATTAAACAAAACAACCGACCATAAAGTAAAAGAACAGTCAACCAAAAACTCCCTCTAATCATAACTAAACAATCGACCAAAATGTCAAAAATTAAACGATACATCCAACCAAAAACTCGTCTAATTAAAATAAAGAAGCTCGCGTGAGGACATTCCTCCGAGAGCAATTAAAATTTCCCAACATCAAGATCAATTAAAAGGTCATCCATCATTGGCTCTATTCTTTTCATTATATCATCCTTAGTTTGAATAATTGTAGTTTTTCTTTTTATCAATTTCATTTTTGTTTTTTCATCAATAGGAAATGTTTCATCCATTATTTTTCCAACTGGACTAGAATGTCACTGAACGGCAGTGGTGTTTACACGTTAGTTTTTCTGGACTGTCTACTAGCCTCTTTTAATCCAGCTGTTGGGGCACAAGTGGCAAAATATGGTCCCTTTGTTCTTTTGAACTTACTTTCTGTGTCCCCTTCTTTCTTATCAAATCTTTCTTCCCCAGAAGTTTGAAACTTAGATTTCCCTCTTATTTGCCACAAGGATAGTTCTTTGGTAATTTGATCCGGACTAGGAAAGTAAGTAAGTAGTAATTTGATGTATGTATGTACTGGCGTCCAGTAACATTCCAATCCAGTTGGAAGAGATCGTCAAAAAAAAAATTATCAAAAGCCAGTCCAACAAATTTTACAAAAGATCGAATAATCAATCGAATGAAGTAAAAGATCGATGTTTAATTGGTTCTTTTCGTCAACACTTGGATCTTACTTCCGATGCGATCATTCTCGGAACTTCGCGATGGTTACTATCTTCTAGTAGTTCTTCAGGATACCTGGCACTCTCGTGGAGATCGTCAAAAAAAAATTATCAAAAGCCAGTCCAACAAACTTTACAAAAGATCGAATAATCAATCGAATGAAGTAAAAGATCGATGTTTAATTAGTTCTTTTCGTCAACTCTTGGATCTTACTTCCGATGCGATCATTCTCGGAACTTCGCGATGGTTACTATCTTCTAGTAGTTCTTCAGGATACCTGGCACTCTCGCGGATTGAAATCGGACAAATATTTGAAGGTCTAGGTTGCATCTCGGTTTTATACTTGTTGACACCAGATTTCTTGTCTCGGGTCAAAAGGTTGTGACTAGAATGAGTCAATAATCTCATCTTCTTTTCAAAGATGAGTCATAGACAGCGCGGGAAATGTGATTTGAAAAATGCAAGTGAAACTAGAATGTCTAGATATTTTAGAACGTCTAGAATCTAGACGAACAATCAGAGAGGTAATATTACTTTTTTGCGATAAAATATGAACACTTTCAATGAAACCATCACCAAAGCAATGTGCTGTACGTTCCCTCCAATATCCAAAACTATCTCATCTCGCTTGTCATATGATTTGAATAAGTCAACAATCTGATTGATGGAACCTCCCAGTCTACGAAGATCGCAATCGCTGACTTCCAACCGATGGATGACACAGCAATTTGGCAACATCTAAAGTCCGAAGTTCGAGTCTAAACACTTCTAGTTCCAACTATAGCTCAATATGTCAGATAGAAATCAGAACAACACTACAAGATCCATAAAAATCTGAACTCCAAAGTAGTAAAAAATGATTTATAATTTTCGGAAGTTGGCATAGATGGACACCTGAAGATGGTGGATGGTTCCCAATCAACCATTCAGCCGTCATTTCCTCTAATTAATTCATTCCTTGACATCTGATCGGAGATTAATCGAATGGGATTTTGCTTTATTCTGCCATGTGGTAGTTCCAATATTGCTGATAGTTCGCACAGGTCACTGTCAGTTGAATGCTTTGGTAGTGATGGATGGCAAGAATGTGGTAGTTCCAATATTGCTGATAGTTCGCACAGGTCACTGTCAGTTGAATGCTTTGGTAGTGATGGATGGCAAGTGGAGATGCTTTGATAGACCATGTGTGGATCTTTATGTAGATTGACTGTTTTTGCGGTTTGGTGTTTCATGTTTATGTACAAAGTTTTTAATGACTCTTATAAATAGGCATGCGCTAATATTGATGTGTGCTTCTTCCTGTTTTATTGTGGAATTGAATAAAATTATGTACTGTAAAATTGTATGAATGGTTTGTATTTGTAAACACCACCGGAACATTGTTTACAGAGGTTTCCCTTCTTCAAGACAACTTAGACAATTCCCTTCTTCAGAGGTTTTCCAACATATGAATTTTCCAACGTCTATGCAAGTGCAAATCCTTTGAAAACAAATAGCTACAGCCTTTTTGAAATTCGAACAGCATTTTCTCTCAAGGTTAAGCACTTTGGGCTTTTTGTGGACTTTTTGAAGGACTCCTAAATAAATAAATACTTGGTCCACCATTGAAACTTTGGTTCAAAGGAAATCGACGTAACTGTGCAAGTGGTAAATAAAAAGTAAAATCAGTAAAATGGCATAATTAAATAATCAAGCATGATGATTTTTTCCCTGATCAATAACTTTTATACGAACGGAACTACGATCATATCTAATAATAGCTTTCCAGTTTCCATGTGTGTCATCAGTAGTAACTGGCATTGTGGTTTGTTTTGCTATAATTTCCTAATGTTTACAGAGGTTTCCCTTCTTCAAGACAACTTAGACAACGTATGCCTTTGACATATGAATTTTCCAACGTCTATGCAAGTGCAAATCCTTTGAAAACAAATAGCTACAGCCTTTTTGAAATTCGAACAGCATTTTCTCTCGAGGTTAAGGTTACCTTACACCTCTGCCACTTTGGGCTTTTTGTGGACTTTTTGAAGGACTCCTAAATAAATAAATACTTGGTCCACCATTGGAACTTTGGCTCTGACATGAGTTTTAGGCTCGTTCTCTTGGTTCAAAGGAAATTGACGTAACTGTGCAAGTGGTAATAAAAAGTGAAATCAGTAAAATGGTATAATTAAATAATCAAGCATGATGATTTTTCCCTGATCAATAACTTTTATATGAACGGAACTAGGTACGATCATATCTAATAATAGCTTTCCAGTTTCCATGTGTGTCATCAGTAGTAACTGGCATTGTGGTTTGTTTTGCTATAATTTCCTATCCTCGAACAGCACAATTTTATGATTGGTCCAATTGGTCCATTTAACCAATTACAAACTCTTATGAAAATTCCCGTTTTTCTTTATCTTCTTTTGTGCAGTAGTGTGGATGAAAAACCTATTATGTCATTAAATATTTCCCATAAAGCTTGAGTATTTCAAATAGGTAGTTGATTTTTAAATCTTTCATTATCTCCAATGACTCTTCGACATCGACTAATGAGAATGCATTTCAGAAGTAAGGATTCTGTCTTTTAAAATTATTCCATTACCTACATATTGTTAAGAAGACTGAAATTCACCACTAGCGCCTTGTCATGGATTGACAGTTATCTGAGAGGTCGAAGACAACGTGTGAAGCAACAGAACACTGCACTGAAAGCACCTACTCTAAACTCGAAAAGTCTAAAGTACCCAATCTACAGAATCAGCTCCTTAGAAAACATCCTTTGAGCATCCTTAAAATTCAATGACTTTTCCTTGGCTTTTAATTATCTATTTATTTACATAAATTTATTTTATTAAAATTGAATATCCTGTTCAAGAAGGATTATAAAAAAAAAAAAAAAAAAAAAAAAAAAAAAAAAAACCCGGGCGGGAATCGAACCCGCGGCCTAGCGCTTACAAGGCAGACGCACTACCAACTAAGCTAACTAGGCTGGCTAGGAATTCTTAACTTGGAGTTTGGAGTGCTGAGTTCCTAATACTCAAGAGTCTATTTGATCAGATAACGAAATCCAATAGAAGAAACAATAGGAGTAGCAAAGATCAAGACCAGACGCAACACAAACAATACAGAATACGAATTTCAAAAAGGCTGTAGCTTCTCTCAAGGTTAAGCTTACCTTACACCTCAGCCACTTTGGGCTTTTTGTACACTTTTTGAAGGACTCCTAAATAAATAAATACTTGGTCCACCATTGGAACTTTGGCTCTGACATGAGTTTTGGGCTCGTTCTCTTGGTTCAAAGGAAATTGACGTAACTGTGCAAGTGGTAATAAAAAGTAAAATCAGTAAAATGGCATAATTAAATATTCAAGCATGATGATTTTTTTTCCCTGATCAATAACTTTTATATGAACGGAACTACGATCATATCTAATATGTAATAGCTTTCCAGTTTCCATGTGTGTCGTCAGTAGTAACTGGCATTGTGGTTTGTTTTGCTATAATTTCCTATCCTGGAATAGCACAATTTTATGATTGGTCCAGCACATTGCTGCTCACAGCTCACAGCTAGAAGAGAGACCTAAAACAGAACATAGCTGCTCAGACAAGTGATTAAAAACATGGATATGGCCATAAGTTCGCTCACTCATGAAGTAAATTATGCAAATTTTAGATAGAATCTATTATTGTCAAATTGTCATCCAAGATACACAAGTGTACCAAGTTTCAAGCCAATGGGCCCAGGAAAGCTGGCTCAAAAACTAGTTACATTATGTGACCCATACAAACAAAGATCTCAAGTTAAAGAAAAGCATGGAATAACTGAGATTTCAAATTCAATAAAAGCATGGAACAACAGAGATCTGCATTAAATAAAAGCACATAAAAAACAGTGCTCCCCTTGATAAATCGCAAATCAAAGCACCTGGGACAAAACCCTATGGCAATGTCGTTCATAGACTCCCTGAGACGTTTCAAGTGGCTCTGACAAAACAAACAAAGTCGCTGAACATATCAGCAGCCACTGTGAAGATCTATGTAGATCACACAACTACCTACTGAGCAGCACAATATCGAACAGTAGGGGTCGCACAGAAGATCTTGACTTCTATTTAACAGATCAAACAAGCTTATGATTGACTAGATCATAACACGTACGGTGGATTTCACCAATATGTTTTCAGCTCCTAGAAGGCCTGTTAAGCTCACAACCTGTCAAGTTCGATTTGATTTGTATAGGCTTAACAGGGTTGTTAAGCTAACAGGCTGTTAACTAAAAAGAAGGTTGGTGAAACCCACCCGTACTGTAATAGGTATAATGTTGCTGTTGTCATTTGCAGCTAGAAATAGTTTCAAGTAGGAATTATTGTTCGTGTTCTCTTTCCAAATTTTGATCGATCATACGCACTAATCTTGCATGATTTCAAAGACGCTAGACGGTGTGTATTAAGTTAAGTTCAAAAGCATTTTGTGCCTACAATCTTACTACTTTACATATTATGTGTCTGACTCTATAGACATCGTATTACTCTTCATACTTGTGTGTCTAGTCCATTTAGTAAGTACTCGGCTAGCCAACAAAACAAGATGCTCGAGACAGGTACTAAACTGTAATACAACAAGATCAAAATAATAGATCCCTTTGTTTTTAACACCGAGTATTGGGGTATTAGAGTGCTAATATCCCAATCCGACCATAATCCCAATCCTACAGGCCCTAATTACAGGAATTTGCAGTCGTAAAACTTAATCTGTGTCGAACAAAAGCAGAATTCCAAAGTGTCCTCACCGAACGTCATAACTCACAAGTGACTAGTGAGGAGTATTCACAAGACGTGACTCTGTCCTTCATGTTCTAATACTGGAGTTACTAGATGGTAGATTGGTAGCAAGTGAAATAAATCAGAGAAAAAAATCTCATTATAATTTCTTTCAAATAAAATCTCTGACAAATTGGCATATTGCGTCGATTTAAGCAGACAGCCAGGTGCCTATAATGGGATGTGATGTAATTTTCAGCAAACTTTTTTTAGTTCTTTTTTCTTTGTCGTCTTCTTTCTCTTCTTCTTGTTCTTCTTCTTCCTCTTCATATTCTTGTTTTTCTTCTTTTTCGTCATAATCTTTTTCTTTTTTCTTTCATTTCTAGTTAGACAGTGAGTAATGTTTCCTGACCTGGCTCAACATTCTATTTAAATTTTAACGTAGTTCTTTTTTCTTTGTCGTCTTCTTTCTCTTCTTCTTCTTTTTCTTCTTCTTCTTCTTCTTCTTCTTCTTCTTCTTCTTCTTCTTCTTCTTCCTCTTCATATTCTTGTTTTCTTCTTTTTCATCATAATCTTTTTCTTTTTTCTTTCATTTCTAGTTAGACAGTGAGTAATGTTTCCTGACCTGGCTCAACATTCTATTTAAATTTTAACAAGAGGCTTCACTTAATTCCTGAATAACTGCACATTTATTATGACTTTTGATTTTCTCATTTTCGATCACATCTATGTTATTGTTATTGTTTTGCCCATTACCTTTGCCAATATCATTATTAACCTCCTCAATACCCAGCGGGACACGTATATACCAAAGCCCCCTAGAGTAACTTAATGTCCGTTTCAAAGAACAATGTGAAATATTTAAAAGTGTTTCCTTTGAGAGTCCCATGCTTGCTACCATCCATCATAGCACATCTTTTTAACGTAATAGTTTGCTAGGTATATCTAACAGCATAACTTTTTATTATTAGTTAATAATATTGAAGGTAGGTGGGTAATATTGTTTCCTTAACTCCCATTAGGTCCTTTTATATGTAGCTTTTGTAGCCATTTGTAATGGGTTTAAGCCTTGTAAATTACAACACTTGTAATAGCAAAGAACTTGCAATAGTTGTAATCTATGTAAATATAGAGACGTATATCAATATTATCAATATCAGTAATAGACTTCCTAATAGCTTATTGAACTTTCAATTCAATCTTTGCACGACAATGACTCATTATTGTTTCAATTTCTTTTTTTGGTGTGGGCTGTTTCTGTGTTCCAGATTTTTTAATTCCTCTAGCTTCGGCACATGTGTGGGGGGATTGGCCTAGTATTTAGAAATGGTATGAGTCAATCCAGCTGAGATAACAGAGAGGGAAATTAGTTCTGTGAACTATTAAGGGGATTAGGTTATTGAGATTTAGAAAGTTAACTCAAATGACCTTGATCTCGGGTTAGCACAATTTTTTTTTGCCAAATTCTTGAATAAATTAAAGTTGTTTTTTCAACAATTAAAGTGGAGACTTCTTTTCCTTGTTTTTTTTTTCTGTTTTGTGTAACCCATCGTAATGGTGTATTGAACTAACGAGTTAATGACCTAAAGACTGAGGAATATGTATAGTGGTTCATTTTGTACCCAATTAGGTCAACGAAAGACCAAAATGACCCATAAAACTTGATATTGACAAGACTCCAAATTTGGATATCTTTATGCCGTTTGGGTAATTTGACCAATAAATTTTAATCCAGCTGTTAGGGCACAAGTGGCAAAAGATGAACCTACTTTCTATGTCCTCTTCTTTCTTATTAAATCTTTCTTCCCCAGAAATTTGAAACTTAGATTGCCCTCTAATTTGCCACAAGGATAGTTCTTTAGTAATTTGATCCGTCTGGACTAGGAAAGTAAGTAAGTAGTAATTTGATGTATGTACTGGGGTCCAGTAACATTCCAGTCCAGTTGGGCAGGCCTCGTGTAATCCAGCCATTAAGGCACAAAAAATTTTGCGAAAATCTTGCCGATTTGCGAAGATCTCGTAGATTTTCCTCTGACTCCTCCGGCGCGAAGATTGAACCCTGAGGCACGCTTGGTAGGGACAATACCTTGATCGCACGTCGCACGCTGGTGATAAATCGTTAATTGCTGTTCGCACAAGATTGGGTTTTGTGATAAGATTCAGCTGCCAGAATATTCACGGTCATATTATTAGGATAAGTATCAGGTTGAATCTTCTTCGCGGTACTTCCTCAGAGTCATGTAGAATGTACTTCATGTATTGTAATGATTTTTAGTTCGTAAAGCCCAAACTCGCGACCTTTTTAAAAAGCCCAACTAATTTAAGTATTCATTAAAAGATGTGTGTGTCCGCCTTTAAGACTTCAATGGAAATCGAGAAGCTTGATTTTTTAAGAAATGTCCTAGAATGCCTTGGCAATCAGGGGTGCTTTTTAGTCCGTCCTTCCTTTATTATTACTAATAATAAAAGGTATAGGGGACGGACTATTGTATTCGCTTCGGTGTCGTCTGTCTGTCGGTCGGTCGGTCGGTCTGTCTGTCTGTCCCCATAGAAGGACTTATCCAAACCTAGTCGACCTATATATCAAATTAAAGGTCTTTTTACCAGGAACACGAAAATGGTGGTGCAAATTTTGTCCAGAAAACCATAAAGCCAAAAAAACTGGTTTTTGGGGGATTTTTTTCACATTTTCTCACACAAATGAGCCCTGATCTTGAAATTTGTCGCGACGACCTATGAACACAAAGCGAGAAAGTTTTAGATAACACTTCAGCCGATCATTTAAGACCGGTTTTAGCGTTACCTATGTTAAGCTACGCCAAGGAAGGCCAATAAATGGATGGGTGACTTGCACACTATATTGGAAATAAAGGGAGAACGGGCTCTAGTCTTGATTTTAAATCATCACATGAAAGTAAAATCAAAAAATCAAATCAAGAATAATAATAAACTGAATATTAAACAAATTAGGTAGGTACAAAGGTATTCTTTAACCATGATCGAATAAACTACGGCTAAAAAATTCCCGGAGGGACGGGCCCTGCTTGTTTAAAAAATCTGGTGTGAACATCACACGACTTTCCTTATCCTATTGAATGGTGCTTATTTGGGTGTTCTGTTGTAACATTTACAATAAATTGCTGTTCGCACAAGATTGGGTTTTGTGATAAGATTGTGCGCGACGTTCCAAGTCAGCTGCCAGAATATTCACGGTCATATTATATTTAGTCAATGTGTGGTATTTGATTTGTTGGAAAAAGAGACATTTGATGGTTAGAAATTTGTTTTCTATTGTTTCTGCCCTAGATTTGCTTTCTTTTTTAATCTGACTTCTGATATCAGCCTTTTCAACTAATGAGATCTTGAGGTAATGTAGTTCCCTAGTTTTATGCCATCTCCTCTTTTTCACGGAACTTACAACCAACCAGGCCCATGATTTTCCTCACGAGGAGCGAGGCTGAGTGCACTCCCAAAAAGTGCACCTTCAAACGCAGGATCCAAAGTCCATCGCTCCTGCCCAAAATGGGCTTTGTTTTGTGGGTAGAATAGGATTGGTTTTCCTTCTTTCCCTTCAAAGCGGAAGAACCCCACCGAAACTAAATTGTAGATTACCTGTACTTTTTT